>NW_026641480.1:0-71948 GCF_028554395.1 Pezoporus wallicus | reverse complement strand
ACTTTCGGCCTGGAAACAGAGCTGATAGTAATGTTTTGGTTTGGCCAAGGACTTTGTGAGCCTCATGCTCTGCCAGGGAGGAGGCAAAGCCAGGAGGAAGCAGACACAGGACACCTGACCCAAACTGACCAAAGAGGTATTCCATACCACAGCACGTCATGCCCAGGATGTAACTGGGAGTTAGCCGGAAGGGCTGGGAGACTGCAGGGTTGGAGGAGGTATGGGTCGGTGCTTGGTTGGGCTGAGGGGTGCGAGTTATCGGTCGGCTGGTGCTGAGGTGTTGTACTCTCTTCCCTTGTTATTTCCTTTATCATTATTATCATTGGTAGTAGCAGTAGTGATTTGTGTTATACCTTAGTTACTAAACCTGTTCTTATCTCAACCCGTGGGAGTTTCATTCTTTTTGACTCTCCTTTCCGTCCTCCGGGAGCAGGGGGAGGGAAAGAAGTGGGGGGGTGAGTGAACGAGTTACCTGACTGGATTTAAACCACGACAGCTCTTTTTGGAGATTAAGAGTCTCATGCTCTTTGGCCCCATGCTCTCTCCCGGGCCGGTTCGGCTGCCGCCGGCTCCCGGGGCCGCTCCCCCTCAGCTCCCCGCAGCCTCACGAAGATGGAGAGTAGGGTGAGGGCCAGGGCGGTGAAGAGAAGCCGGACGGCCAGGTACAAGTCCATGGCCCCGTCTGTCCCGCCCTGCTGCTGGAGCCCGCCCGTATTACAAGCCATTGCCATAAAGCACAGTGAGACAAGAACCTTAGCCCAAGCCCTACACTTGATAAACACTAACACAGCGAATACCGGCTCTAAGTAAGTTACAATGGTCTGAAGCTGTGAGATCAAGAACAACTCTGAGAGCCAATAAATCAGCATTGTGACGAGTGACTATAATCCAGTCAGATCTGTCGTTATCTCAACCCTTCGTGCCCCACGTTGGGCGCCAAAAAGAACTGTCATGGTTTAAACCCAGTCAGGTAACTCGTTCACTCACCCCTCCCCACTTCTTTCCCTCCCCCTGCTCCCGGAGGGATGGAAAGGAGAGTCAAAAAGAATGCAACTCCCACGGGTTGAGATAAGAACAGGTTTAGTAACTAAGGTATAACACAAATCACTACTGCTACTACCAATGATAATAATGATAAAGGAAATAACAAGGGAAGAGAATACAACACCTCAGCACCAGCCGACCAATAACTCGCACCCCTCAGCCCAACCAAGCACCGATCCATACCTCCTCCAACCCTGCAGTCTCCTAGCCCTTCCGGCTAACTCCCAGTTACATCCTGGGCATGACGTGCTGTGGTATGGAATACCTCTTTGGTCAGTTTGGGTCAGGTGTCCTGTGTCTGCTTCCTCCTGGCTTTGCCTCCTCCCTGGCAGAGCATGAGGCTCACAAAGTCCTTGGCCAAACCAAAACATTACTATCAGCTCTGTTTCCAGGCCGAAAGTCAAAACACTGCACTGCACCAGCTACCAAGAAGGGGAAAAATGACTGCTACTGCTGAACCCTGGACAGGGAGATGTGGAGACAGTGTTCTCACAGGAAAATGCATAATTGGCACATAAACTTTGAATAGTCCTGAAAGATACAGCAAGGCCATGGGAGGCCTGAAGAAGCTTAAGCAAGCAAGATAAGAGGCTGGAATTCACCAAGTTAATGAGAACTGTGGACTGTTGGCAAGCTTTCAAGGTTGAGTTCTCACACCTGTGTTTAACCAATTATATGTTAGTCACTAAGGGTCTTCAAAACATGTATCCAATCATAATATGCCAAATCACTGTAAGTGCTTCAGCTGGGGCCTTGGCTCAACTAAGCAGACTGGGTTGCTGAGTTGCTAAGCAGACAATTCTACATCAAAGGCAATTTCTGATTTGTCTTAATGTTGACTGTAAGACATGCAACACTGCAGAACCTTTTGTTGTTGGAACAGGGACATGGATGTGAAGAGTTTGATGGAATGTGTTGTATGAGTCTCTGATTATGCTAATTCGATGTACGCACAGCTGAGAACCCTGGCTCAGCTTACCCAGCAATAGTAAATGAGCAATATCCTAAGAATAACTAGATGGTTGTCTTCACGGGGCATTACAGGTTGAGTCAAACACTGCTGTTTGAAGTATTGCACTTATGTATCATTGTTAGGTTAATCATCGTAGCTATTAGACTTGTTTATAGTTGTGTGATAAAACAGGTGAACAGAATAACCCATAATGCCTTGCTTGCACAAAGAAAAAGGGGGGAATTGTTGCAGAATGACTCTAAGAGCAGGACCATAGAGTTCTGGAGGACTGTGCAAGCAAGGCAGGGGGTGGCCCCCACAGGTGGCCGGAGACCGGACCTGGGAAGAGAATGTGGAGGAAGCTGTGGGGGCTAACCAATACTGTTATGCCAAGAAGGAGTGGCTGAATACCACTCCTATATATGTGTGAACTGCGTCACAAATAAACTAGAAGTTGCTTATCACCCATATTGGGTTGGCCTGTCTGCTTATCCTCACCGCTTACAGAGAGCTAATCTTAGCAGCATCTCACAGCTGTGGAAATGCACTTCTGAATGTGGTGCTATCAAGAAATGAATAAATCCATTTAATATATATATATTTATCCTACTGCAAACCAAAAGGCTTTTATAATATCTTCACGGTCAACTCAGACGCAGCAACACATAGCTGAGTAGTTTTGATATCTGGTGAGAAGCCACAATTTGAGTTACTCATTGCTTGTTAACCTTGGAAAAGACAGCTTTTATAACTACAGATCCTTTTCTCAGTTGCATCCAAGTGCATTAGGATTGTGCATATGGAACTGAAGAACGAATTGGAACCTTCAGTTTAAATTTTACAAGTCAGCAATATAAATTTGCCTATACTGTTATATCTGAAAATACAAATACAACTATCTCTAACTTACTACTTTGCCAATCTTTCTATCTAATTTACCAAATACTGAGAACAATGCTTTCATTTTTGTCAGCAAGGATACGGACTGTTAGTGTCCGAGACTGCTGTACCTTCCAGCTTCCAGTGGTCTCAGTATCTTGGAGTTAATTTCCATGAGGGAAGAATGCCTTACTGCTCCAGAGCCAATTTCTAATCTTGGCTGTGCAGATGTGTATGTTTTTGATTAAATCTACTCTTCAACTGACATCAAAGGTATTGAACTCTTGCTGAACAGAAGCAATCATCTACAAGCCCATTTTAACACTCATTAATCAGTTTGCACTACCAACAGCCTAATTAGGAAGAGTAAGGTCCCTTGGGGCAACAAAACTTTCTTCATATTCAATCAGCCAGTCAAAAAATATACAGGGTGGGGAAATGAATCCCAAAAATGCCACTTTAGTGAGTTTCTAATCACAGATACTTCATCAGCTGACAAAAGAAAAACCTCAGTAGGTGTAGCACTTCAAAATCTGGGACAATTTACACGTAATTTCAAGAATCAGCAGGGGTACACAGCTGGATAAAAATAAAAAACTTGCTGTAATTGAAAATTGCCTTGCAGCTTGTTTCTGATTAAAATGAAGTTCAGTAACTTGAAATCTTGTTTAGCAATTAAATTTGTTTTACTTAAGTGATGAAATATCGTCTATTGTACTTGAATGATAAAACCATTACAGACATATTGTAACATTTCATGCAGCTCAAGCGTGTACATATAAGAGTTTGGCAAAATCTGCATTCAGCTACTTTAAGGCTTTCATTTGAGTGTATTCAAGAAATGTTCTCTCTCACTAGAAGAGGCTGTGGTCATCTATATTTCTTATAAAGAATTTAGTGACAGCCTATTGTGTTTTGCACAAAAAAAAAAAAAAAGTTTGCACCTTTTAACATCTAAATAGAACAATTGCATCTAAAAAAAACAGTGTGATAGCTTCATCTAAAACCTGATTGAGTTTAAAGTTCCAGTGAAATTTAAGGCTAACATATGATGGGTTTCTTGTCTATTTGGCTTTTCAATTTTGTATCTATTTATTTGGTGTGCTGAATAGATTAAGAAGTGTGAGAGCTGATTCTCTTACAATAAAACAGGCATTAGAGACTTTGTTTACTTAGAGACTACTACTGCTGAACCCAGGACAGTAGTTTATTAGGTTTTGAGTAAAAATTGTTAAAAAAAACAGTTGCAAATAAAATTCAATACCTTACAATTCTTAGAGCTATTTTCATTGTACCGTTTCATCTCTATTGTTTGTTTGGGTTTTTTTTTTGTTTGTTTTTCACATTCAGAGGTAATGAGTTCCCAGCCCTCACAAAGTTTACTTAGGAGAGAGAAAACTTGAACTAATAAGGTGAAAAATTGAATAATAATTATTGAATCAGAAAGAAAAGGTTTGTAGCATTAAAAACCCAAATGACAGATTGAAATATACTCTAAGAGATGCTGAAAGGTCACTTGAAAGACTCAAGTGAAAACCAAGGAAGGTAAGGGAGACTGAATTAGACAACAGAAAATGACTCAGTCCATCAAAATTGGAATGAGGAAAAGGATTTGATATGGTCAGAGAGGGAAGATACAGAAAAGAGAAAAAAACTGAAACAACATAAAAATAATGTATATGCACTTCCAATAAGTAATCTGGAAAAAAAGGTTTACTAGCTACATAAATAAAGCACTCTTTGCCACCATATTTTAGAACTGGGGAGGGAAGTCTGGAACTAATGTTACGCTTATAAATAACTGAAGCTATACAGCAATGCCTTTTCATTATTATTATTACTGTTAGCTTTAATTTTAATCCAGGAAATATATCTGTATATATCACAGTAACAGAAACTTCAGAACAAGATGGCACATCAATTGCTAGCTGCTGTACCATTAATGACACAATATATTCCGCAAGAAAAAAAAACAACATACTTTTAACCTAGAATTCTCTTTTCTGGAAATTCATGGAAAAAATTTCTGCAATCCTAGGTCTAATATGTAACCCTGAACTTACTTACAGATTAGTATGTCTTCCTAGCACTATTCTAGTGGACTTTATAGTTACCATCACTTGTGCTTTTATATTATTAACACATTATAAAAAGCAATGAGCTTTTGGTATGGAAAAAACTGGTTCTAGGAACCACACAAAGCAAAAAAAAATGATAGAGTCTAAATAATCTGTAGAAAGTAGTTCAGTCTACTGAGGTGCTCTCGGTGTTTGCATAAAGTATAGTGCATTTTGACATTATCTGCATTTAGCTGATGAAAATGTAATGTTTCACATTTTTCTGGGGGATATTCTCCTGGATGTGCCAGCTCCAGGAAAGAACATTTTTGGTCTTTTTATTATATAATCTGCTGGGATCAAAAGTAATCCCTTGGTGCCAGGTCACAGATTTTTGCAGCTGCAGTGAAGGACAGGCGGCCCGGAAAGAATGCAGGGATGTTGTCCAGGAAGCTAGGGACCAGGTTAGGAAAGCTAAGAACCTGTTAGAATTAAACTTGGCAAGGATGTTAAGGATAAAAGAAGGGATTCTACAGGTACGTAGAGAACAAAAAACAACGTAGGCCCCCTCTGGACTTCAAAAGAGCAGACTTTGGCCTCTTCAGGAACCTGTTTAGTAAGGTTTCATGGGATGTAGCCCCAGAGGGAAGGGGGGTCCAAGACTCTTGGTTAATATTCAAGGATCACCTGCTACAAGCTCAGGAGTGTTGCATCCCAACTAAAAGGAAGTGTAGAGGGAGGACCAGGAGACCTCCTTGGATGGATAAGGAGCTCCTGAGAAAAATTCAATTGAAAAAAGAGGCTTATAAAAAGTGGAAACAAGGACAGGCGGCATGGGAAGAGTACAGGGATGTTGTCTGGGAAGCTAGGGACCAGGTTAGGAAAGCTAAGGCTCAGTTAGAATTAAACTTAGCTAGAAGTATTAAAGATAACAGGAAGGGATTCTACAGGTACATAGCAAATAAAAAACAGACTAGGGAGAATGTAGGCCCCCTCAGGAAGCTCTCAGGAGAACTGGCTACACAGGATTTGGAGAAGGCTGAGGTTCTGAATGACTTCTTTGCTTCGGTCTTCACTGCCAAAGGCTCTGACTGCACCACCCAAGTCTTGGAAGGCAGATGCAGGGACTGTGAGAATGAAGACCTTGTGCCCACTGTAGGAGAGGATCTGGTTCGAGACCATCTTAAAAACCCGAAAGTACACAAGTCCATGGGACCTGATGAAATCCATCCGCAGGTCCTGAAGGAGCTGGCGAATGAAGTTGCTCAGCCACTGGCCATCATATTTGAGAAATCATGGCAGTCAGGTGAAGTTCCCGACGACTGGAAAAAAGGAAATATAACCCCCATTTCAAGAAGGGGAAAATGGATGACCCAGGGAGTTACAGACCAGTCAGTCTCACCTCTGTGCCTGGCAAAATCTTGGAGCAGATTCTCCTGGAAGGCATGCTAAGGCACATGAAAAACAACAAGGTGCTTGGTGACAGCCAGCATGGCTTTGCTAAGGGGAAATCCTGCCTGACCAATCTGGTGGCCTTCTCTGATGGGGCTACAGAACTGATGGACAGGGGTAGAGCAGTTGATGTCATCTACCTGGACTTGTGCAAAGCATTTGACACTCTCCTGCATGACGTCCTTGTCTCTAAACTCGAGAGACATCAATTTGATAGGTGGACCACTTGGTGGATAAAGAACTGGCTGGATGGCTGCACAAAAAGAGTTGTGGTCAATGGCATAATCTCCAGTTGGAAAACAGTACCGAGTGGTGTCCCTCAGGGATCAGTGTTGGGACTGGTCTTGTTCAACATCATTGTTGGTGACGTGGACAGTGGGATTGAGTGTGCCCTCAGCAAATTTGCCGATGACACCAAGCTATGTGGTACAGTTAATACACTGGAGGGAAGGAATGCCATCCAGAGGGACCTTGACATGCTTGTGAGGTGGGCTGATGCCAACCTTATGAAGTTTAACCATGACAAGTGCAAGTTCCTACACCTGGGTTTTAGCAATCCCAGGCACAGCTACAGGTTGGGCAAAGAAGAGATTCAGAGCAGCCCTGCGGAGAAAGGCTTGGGGGTGCTGGTCACTGAGAAACTTAACGTGAGCCAGCACTGCGCGCTCGCAGCCAGAAAGCCAGCTGTATCCTGGGTTGCATCAAAAGGAGTGTGACCAGCAGGTCAAAGGAAGTGATCCTGCCCCTCTACTCTGCTCTTGTGAGACCTCACCTGGAGTATTGTGTGCAGTTCTGGTGTCCTCAGCATAAAAAGGACATGGAACTTTTGGAACAAGTCCAGAGGAGGGCCACAAGGATGATCAGGGGACTGGAGCACCTCCCGTATGAAGACAGGCTGATTAAGTTGGGGCTGTTCCGCCTGGAGAAGAGAAAGCTGCTTGGAGACCTCATAGCAGCCTTACAATATCTGAAGGGGGCCTACAAGGATACTTAGGAGGGTCTTTTCATTAGGGGCTGTAGTTATCGGACAACGGGTAATGGGTTCTAACTTAAACAGGGGAACTTTATATTGGATATAATGAGGAAATTCTTTCCTGTTAGGTGGTGAGGCACTGGAATGGGCTGCCCAGGGAGGTTGTGAATGCTCCATCCCTGGCAGTGTTCAAGACCATGTTGAACGAGGCCTTGGGTGATATGGTTTAGTGTGAGGTGTCCCTGCCCATGGCAGGGGGGTTGGAACTAGATGATCCTAAGGTCTTTTCCAGCCCTAACTATTCTATGATTCTAAGCAGGGAACCTCAGCTTCTAATGTCATGGTTCAAATCTTCAAAATATGCTTAAAATATCTTGTAGTTATCCAAGAATTTGAGTAACTGTACCCTTAAAATATTCTCTTTGGTATTTTGTAACAGAGATAATCCTTTTAATTTTCACCGTTTTTTTATTCTGCTCATGTCAACAGACTTTTATTTTAGTAAATAAATGGATGTAGTATTATTTCTTTAGTATGACTAATTAAATGTGTTATTTTACATTTAATATGCAGTATTGACAGACACATTTTTCAATACTGCATTTGTTCAGAGCTGAAGAAAATAATAAAATATTAAAAATATTATTTTTTTCTCCATAAGGTATGTGAAAGAAAACTAGAGGGGTGTGTTTATGTCTCCTTGTGAAAATGGAAAAAAAAAAAAACGCAATTAAAAGTGCTTATTTTTTCATGCTGTGTCATGGGAGGAAGCAGTGTACAGCAGACCCAGCATTCTCAGGTGAAGTGAGCCATGACCAGAATCAAAGTGATATTAATGTGAAAAGTTCCCTGCTGGGTCCTGACTTATTTGAAAGTGGGGAGCAGACTTGTACTTGCCTTCTTAATTTATGTGGCATTTGGAGAGTATGAGAAGCTTTCTGAATAGGCTGTAAACCAGGAGCAAATCACATGGTAATTTTCAAACAGCATATTGGAAACCTCAGAGGCCTCTGTGAGAAATTATTGACCACGAATCTCAGCACACCACTGCAGAAACTATTCTGCCTCAGCTGTTGCAATCATCTCTTCTAGTATTGAATCACTCTCTGTTCAGATGTAACTCCTGAGAATGGATCCCACCATCTAGGTTTTGGGCTGCAGGGAGATCTTGGTACTCCTTGTTGTAAGGGTGCCTTATCCTCAGGAATGTGTAATCTGGTAGATAAGGTGCAGTCTTAGGTGTGGAAGGTATATAAGAAAGGGACCCTGCTTCTTTGCATTAGGAATGGTAAATAAGAGAACAATAGGACATTCACAAACTCTTCAGTGGCAATAGTCTAAGACCACAGGCATGTGAAGTTTGATATGGCCACTGTTGAACAGAACAGCAGAAGACATGAACTACTTGGCAGATGCAAGCTAGAAGCTTGTGATTCGTGGCAGTAGTAGCAAGACTTCATCTACAGTGTTTAGGGCCATGGTCTTGACAAGAAGGCACAAGAAATTAATTCAGACGGGAGGACTGCAGATCAAACTTCAAATTAGGATCAGTCCAGAGAAGAGGAAATAAAAGGTGCTAGTGGTAGTTGATTACCTCCTGACTGGGACAAAGGCATTTGTTTCCCTGATGTATCTAGCACCACTTAAAGCAACAATGTATTTACACCAGCATTGCATAAGGCTCACTGAGCTGAGTGTTCCTGACTCCTACATCTTGCTGCTCAACAGTGATGGCACCAATGATAAATGGCTGCTTGAGCTGCAGCAATTGCAAGATAACTGACTTTAAGGTCCACAAGGAAGCTGGGAAGGTAAATGGGGGAGTCAAGACTGGATTTCTGGAGAAGAGATTTTTAGCCTATTCGGGCAATTGATAGGCAGAATCCCCTAGCAAGCATCCACAAAGATGAAGGAAGCCGGGAAGAGCTGACTGAAATTATCGGCCTATTGGCACATCAGCTCTTTGTTCAGGAAGATCAAGATGCAAAAAATGAAGGACTTCCACAAGAATTGGAAACAACAGAAAATACAGTATGAAAACTGTTAAAGCACTGAATGATAAAAAAAGTCAAAGTCCAATTCTATCTAAAACTAGAAAAGGATCTTGAGCATCATTAATTTGTTTTTCTAGAAAAAGATAATTGCAGAAACTTGCAAAGATATAACACTTTGTTAATTATACATTACTCTCAGCATGCTAGGTTCCTAAGGTTCCTAGGCATCTTATAGGGTGCTAGGTTTTATACCTTGTCATAAAGAATTGTAATATTACATTTCTAGGTAGATTAGTGAATACAAGAAGGTAAGCAATGGGAGAAAATAGGGTTATAACAGTTATGCAGTCTTAATTAATCTCTGTAAGGAATTAATGAGCCTGTCCATGAGTAGGATGCTATTTGATATTGAGCAAACATAGTCTTAAGGATAGATGATCCTATTAACTACTTTCTTAGTTTTTCTCAGTATCTACTAAGAAAAGCTGAAAGAAAGGGCTCAGTAGTGTGAATAGTTGCTGATATGCCTGAATGATTACCTGGCATCATTGAAGAAAATGTGAGGTTTGTCCCATCTGCAATGAGTTTTAGGAACTTCTTAGCACTCAGCAAATTTTGAGTGCTAGTTTTGAGCTAAAAATGATGCCATGTGGCAGGTTAAAACTGAAGATAGAGGTTCTTGGAAAAGCTAGCTGGAAAATGTATGTTTCTGAAAAACAAGTCTTTTGTGACAGGCTCAAAAAATTGCTGTTCTCAGTAGTAAAATGGAGTACCTGGCTAAAGCAAAAAATAGGACATTTCTCCTTTTAAATTAGTTGACTATCAAAAAATTCAAGCACTGATTATTGCTGATTCAGCTCATGAGCTTTAGTTTCTTGTCTGCTGTCATTAAGAGTCTATTGACTCTATTGTAGAACAGTCCTCCCAGCACCTTTTTGGCTTCACTTTGCATAAATAAAAAAATATCCATTGGGTTAATTGCTAAACAGTTACTAAGGCGGTTTGCTAGAAAGGCAAATTAAGAACAAAACTCTCATACTCAGTAGCATGGGTGGCTACAAATTATCCAAGGTCCTGTGAACTGAAGTACCAGTACTTAAACTAAACTAAACAAAGGAATAATGTGTCTTTTATGAAGTGAGTTTTCTCACTTAAATTTAATTTCTCACTTGAAATTAAGCACAAAGTGTTCCAATGCAATGAAAAATTCTTTGAGACTATGAAGATCATAAACTCTTCAGAAGTTTATGAGTAATTCTGTGATAGTTCAGGAAGTAGGCTTGTGTATACGTACAAGTAGATCTAAGTGACCAGTAATTGTTAATACCAGTGAGGATAACAAAAAGTGGTGTTTCTGTCAGAAAATTTCCCTGGAGAAATATTTTCTGTGCATCTTACTTTCAAGTAATTTGAGATATATTCAGGACAGACATGTAAGCAGTGCTTTTCAAATAGTGAGTTGAAAGATTAAATGGATTTGAGATGTGGACATTTGATATGGCATAAAAGAACCTAAAGAAAAAGAAAATTGAATGAGAGAAATCATATCTTTAAAAATATTGAAATCTTTTAGAATTTGATTCTGTTTTCTAAATAAAATTGCAAACCATAACAAAGAAAGACAAACCCCTCATTATATGCAACATTATATATGTTAAGTGTAAAATAAATATCCTAAAATACAACTGCCAAGAGGGAATGCTATACAGTGTTGTAACATGACCTATGAGAAACAAAGAATTTTTATATGAATGATTTAAGGACATTTCCGTCACTCTTGTTTGTCTCTTCCAGGTATCCTGCTTTTTCCTCTAACAATTTACTGTCATAAGTGTATAGAATATGATCACAGAAGCAGAACTGATGAAATTACATTTGAAAAATAATAAGTAAAACATACATTTTCCCTTAATTCTTAAAAAATAAAAATAAAAAAATAAGAACACTTTAAAGTCTTTTACCTGAAAATAATTTCTGAGCTGATTCAAAGTCGTTTGATATTCCTGTTGAAGTGGAAGCAAGTTCATGTACAACAGTTTGTTTATAAAGACCTTGCAGTTGCTCTGAAACTATTAATCCTATATACTAATCTAGTTTATAGTTTTGTTTTCTATGTGATTACATTGTTTTGACGTAACAGCAAATGCAAAGACTACCTTTCAGGCACCTGCAGAGTTTCCTTATTTCGGGATTCACACATCACACTAAGTATGCCTTGTCGACCCATTGCTTCCTCATCACACTTGAAAGAAACTTACACAAGTGACCTGACATTCTGCTTTTCCTCTGCAAACAAGATATTTAGTTGCTTTCCTTTGCTTTTGTTATTGCATTTTTAAAAACCCTGTTCATGATGATTAGGATAGATGTTTCATATCAGATGGACCAGTTGTCTGTGCTGGCCTTCAGCTAGAGTAACCTGCTTAGCATAAGTCATTAAGAGTAATAAAACAAGTTATCATTGTTAATAATTTATTCTATATATTTCTGGTTTATTTCTAGTTAAGAAGAGCTGGCTCTTATTTTTCACTGAGTAACTCTTGGTTATGGCTTTTTAGAAAGCAAATGCAAGACTGATTCTGTAGTGTATTTATTCCATGAAGTGCAAGAATGTTTTGTGTACAGTTTGTAAGTTTAATACTTCATTACATTCTTTTCTGATTTGAATCTTAGTTCAGCTTTTATTGTATCCAAACAAAATAAGAGTTGTGTTTTTCTCAAAATCCAGAAACACTTGATGAGCCATTCTGCTTAATTTCCTACTGTACAAACTATACTATAGGTAATATGGCTTTGGGTCTACATTCACTAATTAGATGAACATGAAATTCATCCTTTTGGAATAACTGTTGGATGTTAATTTAAAGTTATTTTTTCACAAGTGAATATTAAAGGTTAAAGCCAATTTAGAGTTATCCAGGGGATATATACACAACTGTATATGTACACATTTACTTTAAATATTAGGAATCAGATTTTGTCACGTTCTTTTGTAAGCTTACCAGGGAACAGCCACTACCCAGATAGTACTATTAGATAATGAGAGATGCTTCTGTAGAAACAATGCAAGTCACATAACAAGTGAAGCTTGTTCTCTGCCTTAGTGGATCTATCCTCATATGTATGAGGCTACCTATTGAATTTCCCCAAGAGGTCCTGTTAAGTGCTGTCTCAGCCCCAGTTAATGTGGTAACAAAAGGAGTAATCTGTATTCAGCTTTAAATAGCACAACTTTCTTTTTCTATTTTGTTGGTTAACTGTAGTAAGAAATTCATTTACATTAGCATTCTCTTAGGAATTTCTTCAATGATGTTGCATTAGAAACATACTCCGAATAAGCTGGGTAACTGAACTGAACAGTTAAATAAGAAAATTATCTTTAGTTCATGTCAATAATGATTAATTGAACTACTTTGGAGCATGGACAGAAAAAAGGGCAACATGGGCTATTTAGAATTTAATATTTACGTATATTTTTAATTCATTTTAGTTTTTGTACTTTCAAATCTGTTTTATTTCATTGCTTGACTATGTTTTACTCTGATACTGGTCTTTCTGGGTTTGAATGAAGTCTTTTGTATCTCTTACTTTAGGAAGGCAAACATAGAATCATAGAATCATAAAATCGTTAGGGTTGGAAAGGACCTTAAGATAATCTAGTTCCAACCCCCTGCCGTCGGCAGGGACACCTCATGCTAAATCGTATCACCCAAGGCCTCTTCCAACCTGGCCTTGAACACTGGCAGGGATGGAGCATTCACAACCTCCCTGGGCAACCTATTCCAGTGCCTCACCACCCTAACAGGAAAGAATTTCCTTCTTATATCCAACCTAAACTTTCCCTGTTTAAGTTTGAACCCATGACCCCTTGTCCTGTTACTACAGTCTCTAATGAAGAGTCCCTCTCCAGCATCCCTATAGGCCCCCTTCAGATACTGGAAGGCTGCTAGCAGGTCTCCACGCAGCCTTCTCTTCTCCAGGCTGAACAGCCCCAACTTAATCAGCCTGTCTTCATACGGGAGGTGCTCCAGCCCCCTGATCATCCTCGTGGCCCTTCTCTGGACTTGTTCCAACAGTTCCATGTCCTTTTTTTGTTGAGGACACCAGAACTGTGCAGAGTGCTCCAAGTGACGTCTCACAAGAGCAGAGTAGAGGGGCAGGATCAGAGTAGAGGGGCAGGATCACCTCCTTCGCCTGCTGGTCACGCTCCTTTTAATGCAGCCCAGGATACGGTTGGCTTCCTGGGCTGCAAGCGCACACTGCTGGCTCATGTTCATTTTCTCATCAACCAGCACCCCCAAGTCCTTCTCCGCAGGGCTGCTCTGAATCTCGTCTTTGCCCAACCTGTAGCTCTGCCTGGGATTGCTAAAACCCAGGTGTAGGACCTTGCACTTGTCATGGTTAAACTTCATGAGGTTGGCATCAGCCCACCTCACAAGTGTGTCAAGGTCCCTCTGGATGGCATTCCTTCCCTCCAGCGTATCAACCGAACCGCACAGCTTGGTGTCATCGGCAAACTTGTTGAGGGCACACTCAATCCCACTGCAATAAAGAAGAATGGGAAAGATCCAAAAGTCCACAAAAGCAGACAAAAGATAAACAATGTCTACCACATTCCAGATGTGTCTATGTCCATCTTGACAATTTTTTTTTCTCTCCTTTTTCTTTTATTAAAAGTTATTCATACACAATCTTAGCAAACCTAAGAAGTTGAGTGTTCATGGTGATTATCCTTTTTGTGGTTCAGATTCCTGCTCTGAATTAGGAGAACATTTATTTTAAGGATGAATTCTTCAATCACGATCTACATGCTTTTCTGGTATTTCGTTTTTCTCTTGTAGACATAAATTCTATAATAGACTTGGAAGAAGATACATTTTCATCTCAGTGAAAAGGAAGGTAATCATCTAACTGTTAAAGTTTTCCGAATGATGTTAAATTGCTCAAGACAACTATGATTTTGGCTCTTTTGCTGGAGGAGATTTCTAAATTTCCAGAAAGGGTTGATACAGCATCATCAGCAAAATATGAGAATTTGGTGGTGGCTACACTCTCTGTCACTTGTACAGGATAGATAATTCTCCACATTTGCAATCAAAACACTCATTATGGAGACATAGTGAGCTGAGGATTAGTGGCAGCTGGTTTTCCAACACATTAGGGGAGTTTGTTGAATCAGAAGTATGATATTTTGAAGAGGCTATGCTTTTTGGAAATCTCCTTGCTGAAAAATGAAAGTCAGAGATTATAATAGTAACTCAAAAGATATGATTAATAGGTGGTGCTAAGACAGTAAAACAGATCTTTTTTTATATGTAGGTATTTTAAAAATCATAGAATCATAGAATTATAAAATCATAAAATCATAGAATCATAGAATAGCTACAGTTGGAAAGGATCTTAAGATCACCTAGTTCCAACCCCTCTGCCATGGGCAGGGACACCTCACACTAAACCATGTCACTCAAGGCTCTGTCTATCCTGGACTTGAACACCGCCAGGGATGGAGCATTCACAGCTTCCTTGGGCAACAGTCCCTAATGAATAGTCCCACCTCAGCATCCTTATAAGCCCCCTTCAGATACTGGAAAGCTGCTATGAGGTCTCCATGCAGCTTTCTCTTCTCCAGCCCCAGCTTTCTCAGACTATCTTCATTCGGGAGGTGCTCCAGTCCCCTGATCATCCTCGTGGCCCTTCTCTGGACTTGTTCCAACACTTCCATGTCCTTTTTATGTTGAGGACACCAGAACTGCACACAGTACTCCAGGTGAGGTCTCACAAGAGCAAAGGGGCAGGATCACCTCCTTCGACCGGCTGGTCATGCTCCTTTTGATGCAACCCAGGGTACGGTTGGCTTTCTAGGCTGCAAGCGCACACTGCTGACTCATGTTCATTTTTTCATCAACCAACACCCCCAAGTCTTTCTCCGCAGGGCTGCTCTGAATCTCTTCTTTGCCCTACCTGTAGCTGTGCCTGGGATTGCTCTGACTCAGGTGTAGGACCTTGCACTTGTCATGGTTAAACTTCATGAGGTTGGCATCAACCCACCTTACAAGCATGTTGAGGTCTCTCTGGATGGCATTCCTTCCCTCCAGTGTATTAACTGTACCACATAGCTTGGTGTCATCGGCAAACTTGCTGAGGGCACACTCAATCCCACTGTCCATGTCACCAGCAATGATGTTGAACAAGACCAGTGCCAACACCGATCCCTGAGAGACACCACTCGTTACTGGTCTCCAGCTGGATATTGAGCCATTGACCACAGCTCTTTGCCTGTGGCCATCCAGGCAGTTCTTTGTCCACTGAGTGGTCCATCTATCAAATTGATGTCTCTCCAGTTTAGAGACAAGGATGTCATGCAGAATAGTGTCAAATCATTGTATCAAGATAGAAAGCACTAGACTCTATTATGGATTGCTTTTCTGTGGAATGTTATTCCATAGCAAATTTAGTGACTGTAGTTGGTGGTAGCTGAGAGTGGAAATGTGGAAGAAGGAAAGGAAGAACAGAAAGGCCCTAGCTATAATTCTTAATTGTACTACGTCTTCTAAAAACTCTTACACAAGTTGCATTGCTATGAAAAATTATGATATATGGATCCAGAAATAATTTGTCATGATGCAAGTGCCAAATGTATTTGTCGGTACAATCCTCTTTGCTCTAGAGAAGCCTGTAGATATGTTCTTAGTTCAGCAATTTACCGTCTACTATATTTTTTTTCCAAATATTCTTAATACCTTCAGAGGTTGATTGATATTCATGAAGCTTGATATTCATGAATTATGATCATTCGTATTCCTGAAGTTTGAAAACAGGGGTTAAGAAGGTTTTTAATTGGTGGAATTGACTTGAATTTCAGTCCAATTGACTTAACAAGAAGTATGACAAGGTTTTTACAGGACACTATGCCACAACAGGCATTAACAATCTTCAACTTCCTGAAAACTTGCACTGGGCTATCAAAACTGATTATGACCTGTTTTGTACCTATATAGTTTGGAAGTTCATTGACAGCTGTCATCACTATGACGTTTATAACCACTATGAACCCACACATTTCTGAATGCATGAATTATACTAGGTAAGGTTATCTGAAATCTAATTGTACACATTTTGCAAAGATTCAGTGCAGATACCAATTCCGTTTCTTTTTACAAATGCAAATATTTAGAACATTACTAAAAAAAACCTCTAAAATTTACTTTAAGGTAAATTCAAAAGAAAAATGTTTAGGTTTTTTTTTTTTTTTCAAACTCAGAATTACTTGGAAATTTTATCCATAGTTCAATCCACTGAGAGCGGGGAAGGGGGGGAGTAACTGGGAGGGTAAAAGAATGTCTCCTTCAGAGGTTAACCACCAGAGAAGGAGAAAAAAGATGTATAATTGCTAAGCACTTCTATTATATACCTCCCAAAGTATAAAGGTGGTGACCACACTGGGAACATAAGCCAGATCAGTTTCATGATCAATGATTCTATTGTATTACAAGTCATTACCATAAAGTATGAGACAAGAACCTTAGCCTAAGCCCCACAGTTGATAAACACTAACACAGCAAATGCTGGCTCTAAGTAATGTACGATATACTGAAACTGTGAGATCAAGAACAACAACTTTGAGAGCCAATAAATCAGCATTGTGATGAGAGACTATTAATCTGGACAGATCTGTCATCATCTCAACCCTTTGAGCCTCACGTTGGGCGCCAAAAAAGAACTGTCGTCGTTTAAACCCAACCAGACAGCCCGTTCACTCACTCCCAGTGAGTGGTGCTGGGCTGGAAGCAGTTGAGGCCCGCCTCCCCACCTGCCCTGGGTGCTCTCCCCTTCCCTGCTTCTGGAGGGATGGGAAGGAGAATCAAAAGAATGCAGCTCCCACGGGTTGAGACAAGAACAGTCCAGCAGCCAATGTACAACACAAATCACCACCGCTACCCTCAATAACAACAATGATAAGAGAAAATAACAAGGGAAGAGAATATGATACCACCCGCCAAAAAACGAGTCTGACCCAGAAGACCCCGTGTCCTTCCGGGTAACTCCCAGTTACCCCCCCCGGGCATGACGTGCTTTGGTATGGAACACCTCTTTGTCTAACACTGTCAGGTGTCCTGTCTCTGCTTCCTCCCGTCTTCCCCTCTTCCCTGGCAGAGCATGAGCCTCACAAAGTCCTTGGTCAGAGTAAACATTACTTAGCAACAACTGAAAACATTGGTGTTATAATTACTGTTCCCAGGCTGAAAGTCAAAACACACCACTGCACCAGCTACCAAGAAGGAGAAAAATTGACTGCTACTGCTAAACCCAGGACAATAAATTATTCTGTTAATCCTTATATTTCTTTAATATCAATGACATCAGAATGTCAGAGAACCACAGTGAGATTAAATGTTAATTCACATTAGATGCCAATATGGATATACTTGACTAAAGGCATGTAGCTATGTCATGATTTAAGCCCAGCCAGGAACTCAGAACCGCACAGCCTCTCGCTAACTCCCCAGCTTCTTCCCCCTCACTCACAGAGGTATGGGAAGGAAACCTGAAAGAATGTAAATCTCACAGATTGAGATAAGAACAGTCCAATAACTAAGGTATAATACAAACCCACTACTATCACTACCAATAATAATAATGATCAGGGAAACAAGGGGAGAGAATATAAAACTAAAAGAGGGAAGGGAATAAAAAAAAACCCAAACAATAAACAAGGGTGATGCACAATACAATTGATCACCACCCACCAACAAATATCCAGGTGGACCCAAGTGATCTAGGCTTTCTTGGTAATTCTTCCCAGTTCATACACTGGGCATGATGTGCTGTTGTATGGAATACCCCTTTGGCTAGTTTGGGTCAGGTGTCCTGTCCCTGTTTCCTCCTGGCTTCCTATGCCCCTCTTCACTTGCAGAGCATTTGAGACTGAAGAGTTCAGGGTATGCACTACTGAGCAACAACTAAAACATTGGTGTGTTATTCAGCACTGCCCTCAGACTAAAGCCAGAACGCAGCACTGCACCAGCTACTAGGAAGAATGAAAATGATTGTTACAGCTGAACCCAGGACAAGCTATAATGCCCCTCTGGGATTTTTTCTTTGCTATGAATAGTATCTCATACTGACACTTCAGAGAACCAGAGACTCAGCAACTATCAGAATTAAAGGAAACAACAAATCTGGTGTCCTTCTATGATGTGGCATTGGTGGATAAGGAAAGAATGATAGTCATCATTTACCTGGACTCTTGAAAGGTATTTGACACTGTCCCACATGATGTCCTTGTTTCTAAACTGGAGAGTCATGGATTTGACTGATGGACCACACTGTGGATAAGGAATTGGCTCGATGGTTGCACTTAAAGGGTTGTGGCCAATGGCATAAGGTCCTAGTGAAGATCAGTGCTGACCAGTGTCCCTCAGGGGTCTGTATTGAGCAGTGTCCCTCAGGGGTCTGTATTGGAACTGGTACTGTTTAACATCTTTGTCAGTGACATGAAGAGTGAGATTAGTGTGAACCCTCAACAAGTTTGCCAGCAACACCGACCTGTGTGGTACATTTGATGTGCTGGAGAGACCTCTACAAGCTTGAGAGGTGGGGCAATGCAAACGCCATGAAGTTCAAAAAGGTCAAGTACATGTGGGTTGTGCCAATCCCAATTACAAAAACAGGCCGGGTGGAGAATGGATTGAGAGCAGCCCTGAGGAGTAGGGGTTTGAGTAGCCCCAGGAAGGACTTGGGGTTATTGGTTAATGAGAAGTTCAACATCAGTCGGCAGCATGAACTTGCAGCTCACAAGGACATGGAGCTGTTAGAGCAAGTTCAGAGGAGGGCCACAGAAATTAATATAGGGCTGGAGCACCTCCCCTATGAAGACAATCTGAGACAGTTGGTCTTTTTCAGCCTGGAAAAGAGAAGGCTCTGAGGAGACCTTAGAACAGCCATCCAGTACCTGAAAAGGGGCCTATAGGAAATCTGGAGAGGGACTTCTAACAAGGCTGTGTAGTGACAGAACAAGGGGGAACGGCTTTGACAAAGGGTTTAGGTTAGACATCAGGAAAAAATTCTTCACTATGAGGGCAATGAGACACTGGAAGAGTTTGCCGAGAGAAGTTGTGGGTGCTCCATCCCTGAAAGTGTTCAGGGCCAGGCTAGACAGGGCTTTGAGCAATCTGATCTAGTGTAAGGTGTCCCTGCCCTTCTAACCCAAACCATTATATGATTCTATGATTCTATGAAATTATTAGTGGATGGTTCATGTACTAGAAGGATTCAGAGGGCGGAAGGCTGGTTGCTACATTTGTGATAATTTCTGCTGTTTAACAGAAATTACCAAGCACAAAGCAAAATCATTATTACAAACTGAGTTTTTAAAATAATGCATGGATTTACAACAATTTCACTTGTCATTTTTGTTGCATGCTTACAGAATAATACTTTTAAATAAATTTTATGCTTAATTTAATTATCAGCATATTGAATAGTTATCCATTTTTTAAAATTGCTTCAAAGCTGTAGGTTGTACAACATCCTAACTAACTTTTAGATTCCTTTTGCATACTTGACATTCATAAAGAAAACATTATTCCTGCTCTCCAGTTCCCTTTCAGAAACAAACACTCTAGGCTGCTCTTGTGAGTTTTTAATAAGTTTTTGATAAAGCGGGCTTAGTCAATATTTACAGCACTTTAGATGAAGCACCCTAAAAGGCATTTAATTAACAAATTAAAGCCATTGCAATTCAGCTGTAGTGATTATCAGTAACAGAATTTAATCACAGAATTGAATGTTATACAATTAATATGAATAAGGAATTAATAAAAAATCCAACCCATGATAATTGTTTACTAAACTTTTATCTGGGTGCCAAAATCATTGAATTTTATCAAAACAGATACTGATATCTTTAGTTATAGGTTCTTCTGTAAGTCTTCTATGATTCATTCAAACTCACAACCATGTGAAAAATAAGACTGATGAATGAAGACAGTTGAAGACTAATCTTATTAGAAGTTTATCAAATATTCATCATTTTTACGTAATCATTGCATAATGGTACCGTGAAATAATGAAAGAAATTTTCCTTATGAAATGGTAAACCAAGCAATGTTCACATTGTTACTGTTAAGTAGAATATGGAATATAGGGTGAAATATTAATAGTATTAGTTTACATTAACGTGGTTCTACTGTTGTGATTGTATTGTAACTGCCATTTTTTTAAGAGTTTTTGTTAGTTTTTATGGTAAGAGTTTTAAAACAATGAAGAAGACATGTCTCACTTTACTTCTCATATGAAGAAAAAGACTGTTAAAAAAAATCAAAACATCTCACAGCATGTCCTTTTAAACAAGATTTTTGAAAAGCTCATAACGTTTCAGCTGCTCTTGTCATAAGTAACTAATAGCCACTCCAGAATTTTACAAAATAATGGACTTAATATAAGTAGAGTACTTGCTTACATCTTTTTGTGAAAAAAAAATTATAATCAGTAGAAAGAACTGTTCTTATTCTAAAAGCACAATGACATTTTTTAGAAAGGGTATATGAGGTCTTATTTTTCCTACAGTAATAAACATTGATCTGACCTCATTTCTAATAGAATGGAATTAGAATAGGTTTAATCAAAGTCCCATAAGTCATTTGAGTTTCAGTTTCTCTGAATTTTATGATTCTATGACCTTTTCTATGTCTTCCAGGTAGGTAAGTGATAAAAATGGGAATTTAAAAATTACAGCTCTTGTCTTCATTACATTAAAGACCATTTTGTCCCTAACTTCCATGTTATAACTTTTTTTAACTTCTTAAATTTCTAGTCTATGATAGATTCTTACATACATAGCTCAGTTTGGGACTGAAATAGCATAAAATTAATTTGCTCTCAAGAAAATGATTAATTAATTTCTTGTAAACTTAAGAATTATATTTCTGGCAATGGAAATTTATACAATGTTTCACCACTTTATTAATCATCCTGGAAGTAATACAAACTGACTGTAGATAATCTTATTGGATGTATATAAATAAAAACAGATTTAGAAGAGTTATTAGAAGTATATATTGCTAATATATTTTGAAGGTCAAAGTCAGGCTACTGTATCCCTTAAATGCTTTTGGAAGTTCTGTTCTGAAACATTTTCAAGCATTTATTAGGTACTCTGTAGTCTTAGTTTAGTAGTTTCCCACTAACAACAACATCTGAACTTCAATTATCCTCAGGCATAAACTTCCCTTTCCTATCTTAATTGAGGGCTTAAGACATCTGCAGTAACTGTTTCTATTTAATTTCATAAATATGCATTATATATATATGCATACACATATATATTCTGTGCATTCATATGTATTTATGTGGAACATGTCCTTAAAACAAGCTTTAAGATAATGACAAGAAGTATAAAGTTTTGCATTCTGATTCTTCAAGACTGTGCACAGGGACATGATTCTCTTAAAGTACATATTTTCCAAACTACATAGGTCAAAAAAGTTATATATGAAAGTATAACACTTATGTACTTAAGCACCTCAGTCTAAATGCCTGCATTTTCAGGCATCCTGATTGCCTAGGAATCTCATTGAAAGCAATATGAGCTGGAAAGATGGAAAACAAAGTTTAATTTTGGATTTTTAAAATTTTACTTCCTTCCCACTGGTATTTCTTTCAGTTCTGGACTGCATAGTCCTACTGAAATAGTTGTTAAAACGTGGCATAAAATATTAAAACACAGACAGAATATGATTTTTCTAAATCTTTTCCATGATAAATCTTTATAATTTGTATCTGTATTTATAACAAAAATTATGTTTAGTTCATAATACAAGCACTATATAACTCCTTCCCATATGAAATTATCTGTAGAGAGAGAGGTCAGGTTTTTAAAAATTATCCCAATGCTAGTTTAAATGTGCCTTCAAAGCACAAGTGTCTTGTTTATTAGCTTGTGCCATTAATAGGATGAAACCAGAAGTCCCTAAGCAAACAAAGCTCAGTCATTCATAACTTTATTCATTAGCAAGTGCAAGGTATTTCCTAACTGAGCTCATGAGGCTTTATCAGTGCAAATCTACTCTTTCTTCTTTTAAGATTGCAGTATATTGAAAAATCAACAGATGTGTTAATTAACCTCTTGAATATGGCAATTTCCAGTTAAACAGTTTAATTCACCCAACATATTTATCAGAATCCTACTCTGCAGTATATTTTTACTTCTTAATAGTTTTTAGGATTGTGGAAACATTAAAATATTAATGATATTAAGTAAAAATCAGGTTGCTGGACCTATCTCAGGTATTACTATTCAGGCAGGATTATGCCAAAGTCAAGAACAAAAAAAAAAAAACAAACAGACTTTATTATTTTTATTTAACTAAGAATTTCTTGTAAAAAAAAAAAATTTCCACAGTATTCTTTCATATATCTGCCATTTAAAAAAATGAATTAACATCAGAAGCAGAAAAGATTGGCCTTAGGTGATGTTTATTTTACAGGATCAAAAAATTCAGTGAACTATATTTACATAAATGCAACAGTCCCTAAGTGTCTGTATTTTGTGCAGGGGGAAATCTTTATACTGGTAGTATCCCCTGAACACAAGGTAGGCTATAATGACTGAAATAACATCACCTTTGAAATAAGCACCAGGGGATCAAATGAATGCACAGATGATAATCAAAGTAAGGTGCCTGAAAGATATTTAAAGCATGAAATAAAATTCTTCTGCAGATACAGAAAACATGCAACTTATAAAAATCCATAGTTAAACTAGATAAAAATTAGAAAGACTGTTGTTAATATAAAAACCTGTAATTAAAAAATGGATATAGCAAGCCCATATAACTTCATCTTTGCATTTCTTTTACACAATAGTTTTTAAATATCACAACTTGATTAGAAAGATTTTATGCTACAGGAGTATGAATAAAACCTTTTATTAAAATTTCAAGCTCTCATTTAAACCAGATCCCAAGATAATATAAATACAGGTAGAAATGTTGAAGCATTTAGGATTTTATGTAACAATATTATTGGTCTTAAAAGTAATAATGAAAATGATTTGATGTATGTATGTTTTCAACAGTTCTGTATAAATTTCTGTGGAGAAAATGTTAGCCATATTCCAACTTCACTTAAAAGATATTTCTTAAAATTGTAGTTACCATTAAATTATTACTTTATTTTTCTATATTCTACAAATACTGCATCAAAGAGTAGTTAAATGGAAATGTGCTAACAAGATACTGCATCACCTTACCAAGTTTACAAATTATCACTAATGAGATTTGTTCTGCAAATGAGTACAAAAGTAATAGTTGCAAAGACAAATCGTTTGTCATATTCAGAAGCTTTTTAATACTATTTGGAGACATCTGAAATTTTCCAGGTTGATTAAAAACAGCCATTTGCAACATTGATAACGTTCTTATGTACCAAAAATCATTCCTTTTCTGTCTATTCCTCCTGGGATCTATTTGCCTAAAGGCAATACTGAATCAAGTTGTATTTTCTTAGACAACTCAGATAACTCTCTATTTACACAAATCTTATGATACATTATTTTACTGGATTTTGTAGTTTTAGATTGCAGTAACTGTAATTTCTGTTCTCATCAGAACTTTCTCAAATAATTAAAAAAAAAACAAAAACAAAAACAACCTGCTGAGCCATTTATAAGTACAGATCCCCTGATAATAAGACATTATAAATGAGAATGTCCAAAAATGTTTGGACTTATACTCAAATGAAGAGAATGCAGAATAATATTTTGTTTATGTGGAAATGCTACATAAAAAAAAAATCTGTACATAAATAGCCAAAAAAAATACTCACAGCATATCCTTTTCTTCAATTTTTATTTAAACATTTCTGTGTTTGCATTAAAACTGTGTCTTTCTACTGATGACATAACTGTATTATAAAGTGTAAGACAGATGTCTTTCGGCAAAGGCAGTGTCTTTGCAATTGATGAGTTTGATTGCTGGTGTAACTTTACACTGTCACAGCATCTCTTACCTCTTTTCAACACTGCTCCTTGTCAACCCCTAAACAGCTCAGCTTCCTGGGGTGAATGGAACAGAGCATTTATCACTTCTTTGAGCAGCCTGTTTCAGTGCCTCACCACACTTACAGTTAAGACCGTCTTAGTAAAGAACTTCGTCCTTATATCTAACCTGAACTTCCTCTGCTTTAGTTTTAACCCATTACCCCTTGTCATAGAATCATAGAATAGTTAGGATTGGAAAGGACCTTAAGAACCTCTAGTTCCAGCCCCCCTGCCGTGGGCAGGGACACCTCACACTAAACCATATCACCCAAGGCCTCATCCAACCTGGTCTTGAACACTGCTAGGGATGGAGCATTCACAACCTCCCTGGGCAACCTATTCCAGTGCCTCACCACCCTAACAGGAAAGAATTTCCTCCTTATATCCAATCTAAACTTCCCCTCTTTAAGTTTGAACCCATGACCCCTTGTCCTATCACTACAGTCCTATATGAATAGCTCCCTCCCCAGCATCCCTATAGGCCCCCTTCAGATACTGGAAGGCTGCTATGAGGTCTCCAAGCAGCCTTCTCTTCTCCAGGATGAACTACCAAAACTTTCTCGGCCTGTCTTCATTCGGGAGGTGCTCCAGCCCCCTGATCATCCTCGTGGCCCTCCTCTGGACTTGTTCCAACAGATCCATGTCCTTTTTATGTTGAGGACACCAGAACTGTGCGGAGTGCTCCAAGCAAGGTCTCACGAGAGCAGAGTAGAGGGGCGGGCCGTCAACTTTCAGGTCACTCTCCTTTTGATGCAGCCCAGGACACAGTTGGCTTTCTGGGCTATGAGCACGCACTGTTGACTTATGTTCAGTTTTTCATTGTCCAACATGTATAATGTGCATATTTTCATATTATCATTATACTTAAAATGAAGACACTTCAGGATTATGAACAATGAGCCACAAACTCAATAAAAAAGGGGTATATCAAACCCATATGGCTTTATAATATTTTTTCACACAGTAATTTTAAATATTGCAACTTAATTAGAGATATTTTATACTACAGAAATATGGATGAAACCTTTTATTAAAACTTCAAGTTCTCCTTGAATCTAGCACCCTGAGATCATAAAAATACAGCAGCCAGGGAGCAGGGCAGCCAGGAGCATGAGGGGCAATCCCAGCCCTTGGCATCAGGCACCTCCCTGGGGACGAGACTGGGCCAAGGCCAGGCCACAGTGTGGTCCTGTGTATATGCCCAGCTCTGTGGGCCCTTGATGTTGCAAGACCAGGCTGTGGGGAGCTGGAGACTGGCCTTGCAGCAGCATCACTGGGGCAGGGGCAGATCGTCCTAGGGTCTAACATGGGGTTCTGCACCTTGGACAGCGTGGGGGGATGGGACAGGGGCAATCAGGTCCCATTGGTGCGCAGTTATGGGAAAATTTGATGGATTTTAAACTATTTAATCAAAATTATAACATTTATAATTCAGTCAAAGATATGTTTGGACAAATGTCCTTTTACATTTCTTACTGACCTAAGAATCACAGATATTAACTTATAGGTTGATGGTGAAATATAATGGTGAATAAATCCAGCTTTCATTTTACAGAGTGAAAGTTTCATAGCAAGGACTTTTCTCCCTTTCAGCCCACCCACCATCCCCAAAAAGATCTTTTTTTTTTTTTCCTGTAAAAATTCACCACTAAGCACTTTAACATAATTATTGTTAAAAAAAATAAAAATTTTGATATTTTGACTAAAAGTTTGGCATCTTTCTTTGGAGTTGATGGCTTATTGTGCTGCTGGAATTTCATTTTAGGTTCTTTTGTAATTCATTCACCTATGTAAACAAATTGCTGTCATTTACCTTAACATCTCCTTTGCAGAGTACAGAGATTTATTTTTATTTTTGTGTCACTTTGATAATGGTGCACTTGGTTACCATGAGATAGTTAGGATTTAGTAAAATCACATAGCATGGTGATATCATTTTCTAAACTCTTCTCTTGTTTTTTCCCTCACATATGCCCATCCCAATTAGATTTAAGAATATTGCTGCAATCAAAATGCTGAAAGTAGAAGTTTGCTGCTGACCAATATTATTTTAGTCAGAATCTATAATAATAGTGAGAAGGAAAGTTTTGATAAATTCTCTCAAGTGAATTGAGATATCTTGCTAATTTTCTTACAAAAGATTGAAATTAACCTAAATTAAGCAAAATTAATTTTGGTATACACTGGAGTCTTTTCTTCCTCTGGAAGTTACAAAGAAATTTTGAAAGATAGTACAATCTTTTTAAATCTGTGGAGATTTGTTATTTCACTTAATCTTATTGTTTCTTTATTTTTCTTACATTTTCTTCTGTATTCTCTATCCTCTGCAGTAGTCTTAAAACATTATTATAATACAGATTTCTCATCATGCTACTAAATGTATCTTTTATCTGTCCTCATACTGCCTTTTCTATTTTTGCACCATTTCTCCAATTCTTTCCTTGTCTGTATAAGATGTTTTGTGTCTTTTGCCATCTGTCTTTGTAAACAAGACCTCTCATTTTCCATAGAAGTTTGGGAAATTGATCTAATTCATCTGCAGCTTAAGGTTTTTGTGTTTTGAAGCTACAGTACAGAAAATAGATTTGTGATAGAGAGTTTATAGTCTTTCAGTACTCAGTGTCTTTATATAAAACCTTCAACAAACCCTTGTCCTTTGCAGTAATGGACTTCCTGATTCATTAAATGCATTTTATGCCATTTCTACTACCACACACTTCAAAATGATTGTTATAAAGCAAAATTTTGCTGGTTTTGAACACACAGACACCATCGACTGCAACAGCACCAATTATGATGCTTTTTACAAGTTTTCAATAATAAGCTATTCTCTTGTACTTTGTTGAAGTTATGATTAGAATCCATTTTATAAGCTGATTCTTCTTTAGAGCTTGTATACCCAGAATGTTAATAATTGACCAGGTTGCTTTGCTTGCACCCAAAATAGCAGGAAAAAGAACATTTCTGAGGAAATTATGTTTAATCCTGTTGCATACTGTTCTGCTGTATTGAAAGGATTTGCAGTTACCAATGATTCTCTGGGTTTTTAGCCTTTCAATTTCCTATCACATACACTGTAGTTTCTGTTTACAGTGTTTCTTGTCACAAAGCTGAAAAAAAGCTTTTCTTTATTTAAATTGTACAGGTTTTGTGGCTTCTTGTTTTCAAAAGAATCATAAAGTGATGCCCATACTATCCACTGTATTTAACATTGAGTTATTTTCTACCCCATGTTTAGTTATACTGTTCACTTCTCACTAATGATAGATGGGAAGGTAACACCTTCCCAGAAAAAAAATAAAAACTAGTAGACTAGAATTCCAATTGGGATATTTAGAAGAGTCATTCTTTCTTTGTATTAGAAAGACAGGTATGTGCATGAACAATTGCTTTCTCTGGCATTGTGGTATTTGGTCACACGTTTCAAGAACAGGCTTAATTCTCACCTAAGAACAGGATGAAGCATATTCAAAGTCTGTGAATTTTTTTTTCACATTGGTTCCCTTTGGTACAGGACACTTTATGTTAAAAATGTTTCTCTTTAGTGTGTGTGGATTTTTTTCCCTTTTGCTCAGTGGCAAACATAATTACCGAGCAACCAGACTATGTTTTTTGGTTTTGTTTTTGTTTTTTTTGTGTTTTTTTTGTTTTTTTTTGTTTTTTTTTTTTTGTGGTTTATTATCATGCAAAGCATTTTGGGGACAAGGGGCATAATCACCATCACACGATTGTGGAAACTATTAGTGTTTCCATTTTCCTTAATTTTCTTCATTCAATTACAGATAAATGGAGTTAGTTTAAAAGAAACAGCAAAGAAATCAGCAACATTCATATATATTTTTATACACACATAGAGCTTTACATTAGATAAAAAGGAACTGACGATGTCTTGTTGAATTTGTTTTTCATATACATGCGTTGTAGTTCAGTTCATATCTTTTAAAGTTGTGTATTTATTGTTTGATATTTGATACAGTAAATGCAATAAATTGGCTCATATGATTTCAACAACATTTTGCTTTCAATGTCAAGAAAGAATTCACCTTGCCAGTAGCTTTAGAACTACAAAATACATTGTTATAACTTGGTTTAATGTACAGTTAATCACACAGCTTTAAGTTTCTTCCCCTAGAATTTGTCAGGATGGATTTATTTAATGGAAACTTACTGTATCTCTAGTACTCTTCATGTCTATTTTTCAGTTACTGTATACTGTAGTGCTATACATATCCTCCAAAAGAAAAATAAATTATGTAAATGCAAAAATAAGGCTAATATGATCATTTTATTCTCAAATCGAAAAAGTAAGTAAATGAATTTTACATTGGAACAACCATTGCATTCACATCACAGATTATAAACTTGCAGTAAAAAGTCAAAAATACAATGAATATATTCTGAGTTCTGGCTCACACAATTTTGTATTAGAAAATATTGCTTGATGATACAGTTTGCATGATATATAAAATATAAGCGATATACAGTACCATAGAAATGTCTAAATACTCTTAGTAAACCTGCCTCTGCATTTAATTAAACATTTCTGGTTGTAAAAGTTAAATGGTTTCTCTAATGATATTCTCTTATGTGGTTTGGGACACAGAATTAGGAAAAAAGGCAACAAAGGGCCATTTATTACTGCTGCAAAGTACTACTGCAAGAATTCTTTTTCAAAACTGTTTAGCTTCTTCCTGAAAATCAGTAACATTTCTAGACATGCCTTTAGAGGTAGGCAACCTCTAAAGATTATTTAAAAACTTTTATTACATTGTGCCTAGAAAATTTTCCCAATTGTATCTTAAATATATTCACACTCAGTTTATGCTTACTTTCCTTTACACTAGCATTCTACTTCAGTTTAAATACCTTTATCCCTCTCAAGAGAAACGAATCCTATAGTAAGCACATCCTGGTTACAGTATGTGTGCTTTATCTTCAGACCTCTAGCTCTTTTAACTATTCCTTGTGTCAGCTTGTTAAGAAGTTTTGTTACAGGTAATCCAGTCTGGTCTTTTTTAGAAGATGTTTTTCTTTCTTCGTGTACTTCATATTCGTGTCATCTGGAATTATCCTTAGTCATGCAGAATAAAAAGCATATTTATTTTGTCTTAATTTGCACTTATGTATTAGAATAGAAAAAAGATTATTACTGCTGAAAAGTTTAAACTCTGATATCTGTTTCCTGCTGCAGTGTATTTATTATCATTTCTGCATCTTCATGCTATTCAGCTAACAAGATTCTTCTGATTGAAAATTTTTACATGAAGCAGTTCATCTGTTTCTGCTTCAAATTTACTGTTTTTTCCTAACTAGCTTATTCATTTTGTTCAGACAATATTTTCTTGCCTTTTCCTAATCTGAAATCTAAATCTTAAGGTGTCTTCAAGATCTTAATGAGCTGGCTCCAAAAATTATTGGGTTAATACAGTCTAGAAAGCAGAGATCAGCCCTGACAATTCTGTTTAAGCTGTCTTCTCAGATGTACTCATAAAATATGGTTGGCTAGATGAGGTGAAAGGAAATGTCTGAGGAGAAAACCATCAGTGAGTGAACTATTAATTTTTTTCGTGCTTTCCATATTTATGTTGAAGTTAAGAGTGATTGCTCTTAGCTTTGTAGGATACTGTGATACTCCAAGATGCAGAATAATCATTTTGACACACTCTGTGAAGTGTCTTTTAAAAATCAATAAAAACATTATGTAGTTCCCTTATCTTTATGCTCAAGGAATTTTGCAGTTAGTTGTTATAGAATAAACATCTGCTTGATTGTTCCTCCTTGGGAGAAAACCTCATTTGTTATTCTGCCATTTGACTCCTGATGTGTGGTCTGAGTCCACATCATACCACTCTTAGGAATCATGGCATAGCATAACAGATGCATAATATTTAATGCAATATGTTATTAATAGATATTTCATGAAGAAAAAGAACGATAACATTCTCCAAGTTTCAGCAGCTGTGTCATAAATTACTTACTGTTGTTTTATTTTATTCTTACAGAGTGCTGTCTTCTGGGTTATTTGTATTACCAGACTATACTTTTTAAGAGAAATCACATTGCACCTCCTATTCAAAAAAATAACTTTAGAGCTGTCTTGTGGGATTTATACTATTGCAGTTGAAGAAAAATTTATATTTTGCTCCAAAATATCTTTCGTCATGTAAGCTTCTACTCTTCAAACTTGTGTTAACCTTTATTGAAACAATGTTTACATCAGTAAATTGCTTGCAACAATTCTCTATTCACTCATAATTCTAATACATAGTGTTTAAAATTATTAAATTGAAGAATGACATGTTTCCATTAAAGACACAGGAAAAGCAGTTCCTTTAGAGTAATTTTTCTATGGCTTGTAAAAGAATGTCTGTTTAGGTACAAGGAAACATAACAACACTGTGCATATAAAAAAATATTATTTAAAATAAGACAAAAAACTCTTCCTTATATTTTCATTTCACTCTATCTGTGCAATATATATGTGCATTTCAGTCTACTAAGCACAATAGGCTTGTCAATCCCCATGGAAAATATATACCTAGAAATGTGCAACTAATGCACAAAATCTTATTTTCCTAGATGTTTTTAGAAGTCTCTACTGAAACCCACCATGATATTAAAAAAATCTGCCTTTGTCCCATCTTATTAAGATCACTCTTAAGATTCGTGGCACTTCATGAACAAAGTTGGATTTTGAAAGGAGAACACATTAACGCTCCACATTGACACTTCAGTGTTACAGAAGTAGAACTTTCAAAATCAATATGCTGACTGTGATGTTTTCCAGAACTAGGAATTTGGTATTAATAATGAGCAATGCCAGTTTCAAAATTTATAGAAAAAATTATTTTTATTTTTCTTAATTGGTAGTTTAGCAAAGCTGATATTCTTCACTTGAACTTGAACTATGATTCCAGGTATCTACTTTCCTCATCAGACCAATTAGATTATATCATTCAAACACTTAACAGTCAACAGGCTTTTCAGAGGCAACATGTATCACTGCACAATGGAGGCTGCATGTGTCTGGCTGAAGACAGATAAATTACTGTTTAAATTAATGGGTTTTATTTATTTTTGTATGTAAGACATTTAACAATAGCTATGAATAGGGCTAAATTTTATCTTCCTCAGTTTAAAAACATTAGAATATTATTCAGACTACTAAACTTCACCTTCTCAGACAGGAAAGATTGTTTGGGGTAATAACACATATATAGGAGAAACAGTTCTGAGATCACTTTTACACTAATCATTCCTCTACCAGTTACTTCACTATTAAAAGCATATGGGCTTTCTTCAGTGGCAGAAGGATTATTTTTTTAAAAATATAGCTTTAGTTTTAGAATTCTGGGTATTATGATACAGGTATACTGGGCTTGGTTTATATTATGTATTTGAACCCAAGTATATTCACAGAAATTTGAATGTGTAATGTTATATCACTGACTTAGTCAAGAACAGAACAATTTTGAAACGTTACCACTGACACAGTGAAAACTAATTGTTGCACAGCTCAAAAAATGTACACAGGCATAATTATGAATAGGAGAATGTTAAATGAGACAAGGTCCCCACATTATTACTAATGATAGCTTCTTATAGAGGGGAATTTTTCATCAGATGCATATTTGCTTTTAGAATTAAGTTTATTCTAATACTATTTTGAAACACAGTGTAGGTGGAAAGCTGTAAGCAGACTTTTTAGCTGATGCATTAAACTTGCTATGCAGGTTAATTAATGTCTCCTTGTTTTGTCCTCATATTTGGCTTTTCACCATGTCAGAAAAGGAAGAAAAGTACTTGCAATAATTACACAGAGTATACTGTTTACCTTGTTAACCTGAAAAATCCTCAGGGAGGCTGCATTTCAGAACCACAATGTCTGATATTTGTGTCAAAATCACCTGCTTTTAGAATCATCAGGTTTTATAATTCAGGAATCTGTTCTAAGATAGATGAAATGTGACTTGTGATTTCAGCTGCAACATCATTTCCATATAAACATATGTTAGCTGGTTTTAAAAAGTCAGTATGTTTGAAATTCAATACCTCACATACCTGAATGTGAATGTTTTTTCGTTTCTCAAAGGACATCAGGTTCTCATCAACACACTCATCAAATAAGCAAGTGTGTTTAGTTTTATTAATTTTAATTGTTTTTCCTTCTGCGTTGTTGATGCATTGCTTAGTATTTTCTAATGGTGAAAAATATTGGGAATATATAACTGGGTTAATTGAGTTGATGTTTTTTTATAGCTTTCAATAATAAGAACATATATAACGATAATCATATAGTGTCTGCTTTGCCAGTTTGCCATTTTGTTTCTTTTATCTCCAATGTAGAAATTTATTATACTGCACATACACCCTGAAAAAATGTTTATGCATACTGTTTATTTGTTTTTGCAAATCCAAAAGTGATACCAAGGACTAGCAATGTGTTTAGAAACAGGAAATAAGTTTGCCAGCCTTTTTACCTTACCTTACACTAGATTAATTCTAACATCAAAATTTGGAACAAGATTTTATGCTCAGCTGCATGATATAAATTTAATGGCAAATCAAATATTTTTTTTTGTAAATCACAGTTATTGAGCTAAATTGTTCATTACCAATCAATTACAAACATAAGATAAAATTTCTTTCTTTTTTTTTTTGATGTTTATTTTGTTAGGTTAGTAACATGTGCCTTGCGTGCTTGCATAAACTATATATTGCTTTTTCCTTCCTGTTACTCTTTCAACCTAACAAAAAAAATTATATATAAAAATAAGTTATTATATATAATATATATAAAATTTTCATTGATTTTTTTGTTGACACATTTTGTTTATGCAAGAGCACAAGTATGCTCTTGCGCTCTTGTATAAACAATATATTGCTTTTTAATTCCTGTTACCCTTTTAGCCTAAAAACATTTGAGTTATTATATATAAAAAGCTGATCACTTATGTCAAAAACGAAAAGGATCTAGAAAGTTGGAAAAAAATCCTACCTAGCTGCAGAACTTATTCATAGGGTCATAGAATCATAGAATAGTTAGAGTTGGAAAAGACCGTAAGATCATCGAATTCCAACCCTCTGCCATGGGCAGGGACACCTCACGCTAAACCATATCACCCAAGGCCTCATCCAACCTGGTCTTGAATACTGCTAGGGATGGAGCATTCACAACCTCCCTGGGCAACCTATTCCAGTGCCTCACTACCCTTCCTTATATCCAATCTAAACTTCCCCTGTTTAAGTTTGAACCCGTTACCCCTTGTCCTATCACTACAGTCCCATATGAATAGCTCCCTCCCCAGCATCCCTGTAGGCCCCCTTCAGATACTGGAAGGCTGCTAGGAGGTCTCCACGCAGCCTTCTCTTCTCCAGGATGAACAGCCCCAACTTCCTCAGCCTGTCTTCATACGGGATGTGCTCCAGTCCCCTGATCATCCTCGTGGCCCTCCTCTGGACTTGTTCCAACAGATCCATGTCCTTTTTATGTTGAGGACACCAGAACTGCACACAGTACTCCAGGTGAGGTCTCACAAGAGCAGAATAGAGTGGCAGGATCACCTCCCACAACCTGCTAGTCACGCTTCATTTGATGCAGCCCAGGATACGGTTGGCTTTCTGGGCTGTGAGCACACACTGAAGCTCGCTTATGTTAATTTTCTTATCAACCAACATGCCCAAGTCCTTCTCTCCTGAATCTCTTTTTTGCCCAACCTGTAGCTGTGCCTGGGATTGCCCCAACCCAGGTGTAGGACCTTGCACGTGGCATGGTTAGACTTCATAAGGCTGGCATCAGTCCACCTTCAAGTGTGTCAAGGTCCCTCTGGATGGCATTCCTTCACTCCAGCGTATCAACCAAACCATGCAGCTTGGTGTCATTTGGCAAACTTGCTGAGGGTGCACTCAATTTCACTTGTCCATGTCACTCACAATGACTTTGAACAAGATTGGTCCTAACACCGATCCCTGAAGACACCAGTCATTACTGTTTTCCAATTGGACATTGAGAAATATTTTTCATATACAGGGTTCTGATGAGATTCCATACATAGTTTTTAGATTTATTGTTTATTGAATGACTCAAAATATTCATGATGTCAGACAGACTATTTAAATGTACATAATTATGAGTCTGATATTTTGGGAAGCTTTATGGATTACATTTTTTAAAACTGGTTGAGATGCCCCAATCCAATAAAGCCATACTGACATCTTGGATTGTCATTCATTATTGTGTGCTTACTGAATCAGCTGAGGTGGAGCTAAGTTTTTTGGGAGCACAAATTATTCCTATATGTAAGAAATATAATATTTAGGGTCTTCCACTGGTTTGTTTTGGTGGTTTTTTGGTTTGTCCTTTTTTTTTCTTTTTTTTTTCTTCTTTTTAATGAAAATACTTTCAGACTGTATTATAGATGCAAAAAAGACTGATGTTCTATACTTCAGACTTAGTCTTGTAAGTTTCACATTATTTCCATTTTAACAACATCAAACATACATATATATAAATAGTTCAAATAGAAAAACATTTTTACTGCTCCATTAAAAAAAAAAAAAAAGAATTGATTGTAAAGGTAGAGAAAACAAGTGTTTCCAAACACTATTATAGAGGGAACAAGCAGAAAAATAAATAAAAATATAAACTCCCAGGCAGTTTTCAAGACCAGGTTGGACAAGGCCTTGGGTGATATGATTTAGTGTAAGGTGTCCCTGCCCATGGCAGGGGGTTGGAAGTAGATGATCTTAATTATTCTATGATTCCATGATTCTATGATTCTATGATTCTATGAAACTGAAGTGACATGTCTGTATAAGAAGTTATGACACTTCACCACACTGTTAGATTTTAACTATTTATGTGTTGCCATAAAATTCCCAGCTACTCAAAAAATATTTGCAGATCATGAAACATTTATTGGCTTAAGCTTTATCATTTGGTCACAAAAATTCTTACTGAGCAAGTTTAATAAATTTTTGATGATGACTTTCTTTATTCAGTTACTTATAAAAGGCTTGACCTATGTGCAAAAAGATGCTTGTCTTTGGGTCAAAGTCTTATAGCCTTTCATAATTTTTTATTGCTTACTCATACTCCTTTTGTTTTCAGGAAAAAGAATAGCACAGCTATAGTACAGAATCTCTTTTCACCATGCTGCTGCCTTTTCATGGTGTAGACCAAAATAATACAAAAGTCCTGAAAAAAAAGGGTCTGTTTACACTCACTTTCCTTAAATAAGGGCACACTTCAAAGAGCTAGATAATGAATTAACAAACAGAATAATCCAAGATTAATAAAAGCTGACACAAAACACCTGTAATATTGCATAATAAGATGGAGTTGTACACAAATCAATAGTAACAGGACCTTGAGAACATGGAAAATATGAAGATGCTAATATTCAATTGAATTTGGACGTACAATTAAAAATAAGTGAGTTTCATATAGTAAAAGAGAGCCTAAAAATCACAGAAAAGGTTCCATGATTTGGGGATAATTCAGTGAACATCTGGAGCCCCATTGTGTACTATTTAGACACTAATGCATTGTATTAAGCTTTCTGAATAATGTATCGTTTCACTGAACATAGAAAACAAATGTGCCTAAGCCTGAATACTGAGGAGTCTATTGAGGAGGAACTGACTGACACTGAAGTGCCAATAAAGATCCTCAGAAGTCTTAATGTTTTTATGTGGCCAGCATGAGAAACACGTTCTGTTAGAAATAGTCAGCAGTAGTCATTACTGCAATGTTTAGAAATTCTTGCTTTAAAATCTAAGCATATGTTATTTCGCCTTATCCTTTGAGGTACACAGTTTAACCAAAGCAGGCTGACTATGAGAACATACAGAAATGAAAGCATTCACACTGTTCACAGTTTGTCAATGTATTTAAATATGACATTTCCATTTGTTGTTTTTGTCTGCTACATATAATCATTTTCCAATAGTGAATGGTTTGTGAAAAAAAACCTTCATCATGGCTTTGAAAACATTCTTGGTAAGCTCTATTCAGTCAAAGAGCTGAGAGAGATGGTGCAGGGTTCTTCCTGGATCCAACAAGAAATGGCTTCATGAAATAGCTGTTTTAATAAGATAGAGTAAAACGAGGAATAAAATGTCAAGTAAATCTAATGTTTCTCAAAGTCTTCTTTGATAGTCTAGTTTTTGCTTCTTTTCTCTAGTTCTGCTGGAATGGAAACAACAATATATTTATAACTTTCACTCTTACACTTTTATACTTATGCTATTGATCTAGTCTAAACCATGAAGCAAAAATTTAGCACTTTTTTTTTTTTTTTTTTTAAAGCACTATTCTATAGACTCCTTTTGCTTGAAGAATTCTCTTTCCATATTCTTGATATAGGACATGCTCTGCCAAATGTTCAGAAGAACTGGATGCATGGACTATTCCTGTTTGTTTGGAGCCTTTACCTGAGGAACTCACTTCACCTGTTACTCTTTGAGTTCACTTTTAAAAATGTCCCCATATTGAACAATGGAAAGTTTCTTTAATATTAATTGTACTAAACCCATCACTGATTCATTGCTTCATTCCTTAAATGAAATAAATTTGCATATAAAATATGTGTATGATACATACTTATTTATAGATACATATATATGCTCAGTACCTGTGTGGTTTCTGAAAAATCTATACAAATGAGCAGCATGATAGAGTGGTGTAAAATTTCCTTTAATTACTTCCATTAAAGCTTTATTTGATAGTTTTTAATCTCAGAATAAGACCAACATAAGACTTTAGGTTACGATATTCAAATATGTTTATTGAAGCCTTATTCTGTTTTCACTGCTAAAAAGGTAGAACTGACTTCATCTGATTTCAGTGTTAGATAAATTGTCATTGTCTTTTTTAAAACTACTTAATTAACGATGATGTTAAAATCTAATTAAGAAAACTTATTTCACTACAGTACAAATTTCAGACAATTGCTACAAAGCATACATTAAAACTATTAACATGGATTCAAAGTTTTTGAGAAGCCGTTCTCTCTAGGTTGTTAAAAATTGTAAAACTTCCCTAGACCATCTGCTGTTCTCCACAGTAATTAAATGCAGTCCTCCATAAACATTTTTTTTCTTACAAGTTTCCTTTGCGATGTTTACTTTTTTGTCATTTTGCTATCAGGAGACTCTGTGTGAAAGAGCTTGTGCTGTTCTTTCACTTAGGTAATGTCATTGCTATTTTTCCTGCATCTCTCAATTTGTAATTTTCAGGTGGTTTTGCTCCCCTCCAGCTCTATGCATAAGTTTGTATGCATCTTATAGTTTCTATTAATGTTGTTTTTTGGCCATGAAATTTGGCTGTGAAACTGATATTTAAGGCTGAAAAAACCCACAACCTTATTTTATGCTATATTCAGATGCAATTACACTGATAAAATACCGTTGGCTGACAAGCCCCTGATGACCACACTAGTTGATTTGGACAGGATATCTACAAATAGATTTAAGAGTACCTTCAGGTAAGGATTTTATGATTTAAGTACATCTGTTTAGAAGTTCACTTTTTGCTAAATGTTTCAGGTTTTACAGCCTCAACATCTTTGAGCTGTCTGTATGAGTTATATACTCTATTTCCATTTCTATAGTTCAAAATAAAGAAGTAAGCCATATGACAGCTGTATTCTTTTGAACTGATATATAAGAGATTATTTTTCTTTCAGTCTTAACAACTAAATTTACCAGATGTAAATTCTGCAAAAAGGAAGAGTGACTCACCCATATTTCCCTCTAACTCTTATGCCCTGTTTAAAAACATGCACAGTTCCTATTAAATTAATGTTAGTAAACCCTGTTGACAGTAAGTGGACATTCACTCTGTCTTATTTATTACTGTATTTTCTCATCACTAAGTAGCCTTCATTGGGCTCAGTATGAAAGCAACCAGCATCTTGAGGTAGTAATGCAATATCTTCTTTCACAGTCATTGTTACAATTCGTATTGCTTTTAGAAAAGAAGAACACACTGTCATATGTACCAAATACAGAATCATAGAATCATAGAATAGTTAGGGTTGGAAAGGACCTTAAGATCATTTAGTTCCAACCCCCCTGCCATAGGCAGGGACATCTCACACTAAGCCATGTCACCCAAGGCTCTGTCCAACCTGGCCTTGACTACTGCCAGAGAGGGAGCATTCACAACTTCCCTGGGCAACCCATTCTAGTGCCTCACCACCCTGACAGGAAATAACTTCTTCCTTATATCCAATCTAAACTTCCTGTTTAAGTTTTAACCCATTACCCCTTGTCCTATCACTACAGTCCCTAATTAAGTGTCCCTCCCCAGCATTCCTGTAGCCCCCCTTCAGATACTGGAAGGCTGCTATGAGGTCTCCACGCAGCCTTCTCTTTTCCAGGCTGAACAGCCATGGAGAACCTGTTAGCCAAGGTTGCTTTACACAGTATTTAAGGAACAGTGTGTGTCAATTATTTAAATGATGAAATAACCTCTCATTTTATTGTATCTAGTATCCAAACTTAGAAAACCACATTTTTCAGTTCTGGAGTTTTAATATCCAAAGAGTCCCAGCAGGAAAAAAGCATACTGCTTTAATAGTTGTAAATGTTTATAAAGGTAAATTCATTTTGTTTCCTTTGTCTGGGAGTGGAAGGAAGAAAAAGAAAGCAAGCATATTAAAACATATTTTTTGCAGTTTGTCTTTAGAAAACTGAAAGTTAAACTGTGAGAGTTGAAAGCTCCCTGGAATGAAAAAATTAAGACATTGGTTACTTGAAGGCTGCTCAATAAATAATCCATCCATTGCATTTGACTATATTTTAAAGGATTTTCTTGAAGACTAGGCATTGAAGGCAGCTAAGTATTACAGATAAAAGCTTCAAAAATTCTCTGAATTTCACTTCAATAGCTTTTGTATTTCCATATTCATTTTTCCCTTGGCTTAATGTCTATGTCAATTCTATTCTCTAAAAATATTACTACTACAGATACAAAAACTGAATTTCAAACTTTAGGAATTAATGAATTAAGCTATAAGTATTTTTGCAATATGTGTGTTTTTAAGATTTTCACTTCTACTTATGTTGAAAAATATATGGTGAAGTCCATCCTGCAACATGGTATACACTATTGTTTATAAGAAAACTGGTGCTGAAAATATTTTATATGTCTATGTCACACATATTATTTAAAAATCGTAATAGAAATCTAACTCAGAATTTTAGGAGGACTTAAGTGACATTCAGCCCTCAAATTCTACTGACTTGGGTGAATTTAACCTGGTGGTAATCATTACAGAACAATCCACAATTAGTTTTTACATCAGAAAACTATATGTATCTATATAGATATACATGAATAGATAATTTTTTAATGACACTAAGGATTATGTAATTACAGTACTGGAAAGATTCTAAACTTGTTCTATTAAGCCCATAGAAAAATAATATTTTTCTTTTTCTTGTTCTTTTTCATCTTTATCTTTTTTTTTTTTTTCTTCATATGCTGCTAGGAGCAGCCCCTGGACAGTTTGGTAGGTCTTACGGGGCTGTGAAAAGGCATTCTTTGGGACTGAGCCCAAAAGTGGTAAAGAAGGATAGTAAAGACATTGAATGTGCCAAACACTGGGTAGAAAAATATGCATGTTCTGGTTTTTAATTTTTGTTAGTTTTTGCCTAAGCAAGTGACATTTAGGCATTGTCAGGGTCAGGATACTGCTGATGTATGCGATCTTTGGTGTAGGCCATTATTGCTGTTATTGTAGTCTCAGATTCTTATGGCATTTCTAGCAGAAATATTTTTTTACATTACGTTGCTTAAAGTTTGAATCCCACTGCAACAAACACTCTCACAGTGAAAGCCATACAAATTCAAAACTTTTTCTCTACTATTCCATAAATCTGCAGTGATTTTGAAGAGGAAGAATAATACATACATTTGATAATCTACTGTTTTTCTCTCTTAAACCCTATAATAAAATCCCTTCATTAAAATGCTAAATTAAGTACTAAATGTGGTAAAGTTAAAAAGATTTTTAAAAGATGAAAAAAGAAGGATATAAAAGTAATTTTGTATAAACCACATTATGGTTATAATCCTATTCATTATATTCAATGCTAACATTCTGCAGACTTCAATAGAAGCAGGATCAAGCCTCTCATGAGCACTGGCATTTTGATGTATTGCACCAATACATCACCCTATGCAGCTTCTCGATGATGTATTGCATTAGTGCTTTATCAAAGTGTCATTGCTCTGATGAAGGCATAGCACCTTCTTGCAAAGCCCTGTAATGAAATGTTAGGTTGTAGAAGAGGTTATCTTATACCATGTTCTGCTATGCTATGCTATGTCATGACTTTTTTTTTTTTTTTTCTCTGACATACTAAGAAAAATGTCAGAAAAGGAGAGATTAGGTTCCAGGAATGATTAGCAGAACTGGATATGCCAAGTGATCAGACAAACAAAATTCACACAATTAAGTCCCCATAGGACTTCGGGCTGCTAGAGTAACATGTCCTGGTTTCAGCCGGGAAGTTTTCTTCCTAGTAGTTGGTGCAGTGTTGTGTTTTGGCTTTAGTCTGAAAATAATGCTGATAATCAATGTTTTAGCTGTTGCTAAGTAGCTCTTACCCTGCTCAAGGACTTTTCATTTTCTCATGCTCTGCCAGTAAACAGGGGCACAAGAAGGTGGGAGGGAGCAGAGGCAGGACACCTGACCCAAGCTAGCAAAAGGGATATTCCATGCCACAGCTTTTGATGCCCAATATATAAACTGGAGAAATTACCTGGAAGGAACTCATTGCTGCTTAGGTTGGGCTGGGTATTGGTGATGAGAAATTATATTGTTCATCACTGCTGTTTATTTTTTTTCTCTTTCCCCTTTTAGTTTTATATCTCTCTCCTTGTTGTTTGCCTTATCATTATTAGTAGTATTATATAAAAGTATGTACACTTCCATATTTATATATATTATATTCTATATAACATATTATATGCTACATATTATCTATTATCTATTATATATTGTGTATATTTACACTTTTATTAATAGATATATCATGTATATAAAAATAGTAGTTTTGGGTTTTGATAACCGCCCCGAAAATGTTAAAAAAAATAATTTTGCCTTAAAAATGGTCTATTAGGTTAAGGAGAATCTGCATTTGGCTCAAGCTCTTTTCCTAAATTACCATGTGACAGTTCTTCCTGTAAAAAAAATTATTTGGTAATATATCACACTTTTTGAAATTCATGATAGAAATTTGTAACTGTCTTTGGCACTTAAGAAAGCAAAATATAGCCTGTTATACATCCTTGTTAACTGGGAAGACAGAATGATGAAACTAGCTGCACAAAATAGTTTGATGGAATTGTTAAACCCTCACCTCCTTTCTGAATATAATGAGACTTTTGTGGTTAATTCTCTGTATCCTAGCTGCTTTCCCTCAGGTGGAATATTTTATAAAGGAAGTAAGATACAAACTGGATAAACTGTTACTGGGTAAGCCTTGATGAAATCTGATCTAAGGTTGCAGCTGCACTCCAGTATCTTGTGCATATTTCATCAGGGCCTGGGGAAATACAAGTATAAAAATTCACAATTTATTTTCTGTATGTTCTGATTTACTTATAAAGATTCTCCTTTAGATTTTCTTTAAAAAAGTTAGTGTCTTCCATGAAAAAAAAGTTTGTTTTGCTTCTCCCAGATATACTATGAGTCTTTGATTTGTTTAATTATTTACATGACTTGTAAAAAATATTTTTAAAATAAGCTTTCTAAAATCAAATATATAACATTTATTCATTATGTACAGGTTGGAGTTAGCCTGCCGTTGGTGCATTTGTGGGATTTTGTTAAGAAGTACTTTTTTTGCACAGTTTTTTTTCTGGATAATAGATTTAATATGATTGTATCAGATTTTCATAGAAGTAATCAATTAATTTTCTTTTTCCATATTTATTGTCTCATCTTCTAGCATTTCTGCTAAAGAAGAACTTGTTACTAACAAATAGAGTGAAAAGCCAACAGTAAGACTTTTAACAGTATTAAATATACAAATAAAGGTTAACATATCAATGCTGCAGAAGATCACTGCTATTATTTCTCTAAATTCTACAGTCATGCTTCTTTGAAACAGTAGAACTTTAGAAGTTTTTAGTTACATTACAATGATATACAAATAATGTGACAGTCTGCCAAAAATAGCAAATTTGTCACAGTTCCAATGTATGCTTCATTAGAACTACACCATATTTATAAATAACAGAAAAATGATGAAAAAATAAATAATGAGCATTTTTCAGAGGCTCAATCAAGATCAAATGTGTGCTATCACACTGCACTGTAATTTCTAACTTATGGAAAATCAATTCCCTTGCTTACAGAAAGTATCCAGTAAGTACCATTAGGGTCTAGCAATTGTAGCATTTGTTAATTTTTACTTGACATTTGTAACAAACAATACTGCGAAATGCTGATAAATTTTACATGCATAGTTGTTTCTCCCTATATCATATATCCATTGACTTATTTTGTGTTAGCAATTATTTCTTAGCAAGAGTTTAGTAACAGTTCACCCAGTATTATACGACAGCATGTCAGGTTTAATGTATGTAAACTGTAGCACATGATAATAAAAACTGTTCTCAAATTTTATTTTATTTTTATTTCATTTTAGTATTTGTTTTAGTATTGGATAACAGGAAATGTAAATCAACAGCTTTTCTTATACTTTCCTGAAATTCCTTTTCTCTTTCTCTTTTATTCTCTGACTGGTAAAAAGCCTCCCACTTTTGCAAAGTGCTATATATTCTACTCTACCAAAGTCTTTTCATTGACAACACACAGAAATGAAGATCACATGTTGCCCCTTTTACGTTTCTTCCTCTCCTTGCCTGTACCTCTGATTTTTTTCTCTGATTACAAACCTGAGGAGAAAATAACACAAAACATAATGTCTTTCCTCTGATAAATGTCTTTCAAATTACTGTATATTTTGCAGTTTAAATGTCACTTTTACAGTAAACAATTTTCTTGGTGGAAAAAGATTTTAAATTTAATAATACAATAAAGTAAAACTAATATTCAACTTAAATAATGATATGGAAACAAACATTTATCTCTGAAAAACTATGGGTTAGATGTGGCAAGTTTGTTTTCATGTTTTTGCAAAGATTATATTGAGTTGGACTGTTGAGACAAAATAATAAATCAAACGAAAGAAGATTGCTTTGACACTGAAACCAGCATAGCTGCGTAAATGGGATTCTGCAATAAGTGTGTATTCACCATTTCACAGAATCACACAGAATCACAGAATCCTAAGGGGTGGAAGGGACCTCAAAAGATCATCTACTCCAACCCTCCTGCAAGAGCAATGTAACTTAAGAGTACATCACACAGGAACTTGTCCAGGCGGGCCTTGAATATCTCCAATGTAGGAGACTCCACAACATGGGCTTAAATTCCTGCTTTGACCATGAAGTCCATGCCCAGGTTCCAATGTGCCTGGAGACCAAAAGAGCAGTGGGCCCAACAACAGCAGAGACTGGGAACCTGGACAGGGTTGAGGGGTAGCCTAGAGTAAAATTGGTCATGGCCATCATGACATCAGTTAACTCAGACCTGACATTTCCCAAATGTAATCCATAAGAAACAGTGCTTTGAAAGTCTGCTTTTACATCAATATCCTGCTAATGTTCAGTCACCTGGAAAGAAATGCCCCATTGCTTTCAGCTATCCTAGGGTGAGACTGATTTGCATGCATGTTCTTGCTAAAGCAAAATTACTTCCTGTAAATATTTTCTCTACATGTGTAAGCTATAATGGGCTGACAATGACATCCCCTTCCTCACTGACCTGGTAGATATTTGCATATTTTCACTCAGCCTTTTTTTCCATTTGAAAAAATAATTGATGTACAAAGTCAGTATTTTAGGTTGTTTCTGTCAGAGTGTGTAATGTGTCGTCTAATATCCCTTCAGGAAAAGAGCAAATAGGTATTTTTTGATATTAAAAAAGTCACCTAATCATTTTGATTTTATGTACCCAAACTGGCAGAGAGCAGTGCTTATACATATCCGTGTGTGTGTGTGTGTGCATAGATTTACTTTCTAATTAGGGTCATGTAAGGTTAATATCAGAATAACTATTGTCACTGAAAGTTATTGTAAAATGTTGTCTTATTGTAGATTCAGAGACTATAAAAACGTAAAAATTCAGACTGATATCTTGAATAATGCAGATGATAGCTCTTCCTTGAATTAATTTCTGTGTGAATGACAACTAGATCTTATGGAAAAGTCCACCATCTTCATTCTTATTTTATCCCCTCAAAATATTTTAATAGTTTAGGATAGGTTTTCAATTCATAGGAAGTTGCTACCACTAGAAAAGCTATTAATATCAAAAGATTTTAGTGTTTGAAACCCTCTTTTCCTTACATTCTTTCTGTATTGTGCTCATTTCTTGCCACTTGATAAGTCTCGCTGAACTTCAGACGCAAACATTCTATTTTGCATATATTCCTTTTGCATAGCAATCATCCGTGCAGCACTAATATTTTGTATAAGATTGTCCTGGGTTCAGCAGTACCAGTAATTTTTCTCCTTCTTAGTAGCTGGTGCAGTGCTGTGTTTTTGACTTTCAACCTGGGAACAATGTCGATAACACCGATGTATTTAGTTGTTGCTAAGTAATGTTAACTCTGACCAAAGACTTTCTGAGTCTCATTCTCTGCCAGGGAAGAGAGGAAGTCAGGAGGAAGCAGAGACAGCACTGTCCTGGGTTCAGCAGTAGCAGTCATGACTGCAACTGCTGAACCCAGGACAAGCACATTTGACCTAAACTACCCAAAGAGGTATTCCATACCACAGCACGTCATAGCCCAGTATATAAACTGGGGGCAGTTACCCGCAAGGACTAGGTCACTGCTCGGGTTGGGTTGGGTATCGGTTGGCAGGTGGTGAGGTGTTGTATTCTCTTCCCTTGTTATTTCCCTTATCATTATTGTTATTGGTGGTAATAGTGGTTTTGTGTTATACTTTAGTTACTGGACTGTTCTTATCTCAACCCATGGGAGTTACATTTTTTTGATTCTCCTCCACATCCCTCCGGGAGTAGGGGGAAGGAGGAAGGGGGGCAGGGAATGAGTGAACGGCTGTATGGTTCTGAGTTCTAGTATTAAACCATGACATATTCATCGATATATTTATTTAATAGTTAAAACTGTAGTTTTTAGTTGTCTGGCAACCCTCACTGGTCACAGAAGAATTTTGAAATATATTGTACTTCCATATATCTGGAGGGCATACAAATTTCAAATTAAATTAGAAAATAATCTTCTGATTATTTTTTTTAAGTAAATTAGTACATATTTATTCAACATAATCTGACACATCTTCTTTTTCCACATGACTGTCTATATTCAGTTCTCACTACTATTGAATTTTTATAGAATTATGTTTTCCAGTTACTCAGACCTCGGTATCAACCCAAGTGCTGAAAGAGTATATCTGCAATGGGATATACTGGGATATTGTTGCTTGAATATTTTGATGGTAATTTTGACCTCTGTTTCCTGGTAATTTCTTGACATCATCAGGGCAATCCAGTCAGGATGGCTCACTGCAAGTTCAAAGTCTCCATGGTTATCCCTATGGATTCATGCCATGACTAATACTACAAGTAAGAAACCATCACTGCATTGATACCAATGCATACTTTGGGGGAAATGAAAAGAAAATTTTAACTATTTATTGCGCTTGTGTGAAATGCTTTGAATCAATGCTTTGATTTCTTCCATAGGTGATTTATTTATCTATATATTTAATTAGAATTTGAGATGATTTGTACCATATAGGAGGTACTTCAGTCAGAATAATACTAAATGTTTGTGATACGGGTTGGTGAGAAATATGCCATGTTACTTAGATATTTTAAGTGGTAACACTGACATAATATTTTGAATAAGCTTGTATGCAGCTTTGTTTTGGATTTATTACTAAAAAATGTTGAAAATACACCAGTGGTTTAGGTATTGCTGAAGGGTGTTTGCACAGTGTAAGTACTTTCCCTCTTTCTCATACTGCCCTGCCACTGAGTAGGCTGGGGGGTCCTGGGACACTAGGAATTGCTGGAGTACTATTATTGTATTCTTACAAGGTTTCTGCGTATCACCTGATTATTTCAGAAGTAATTCATAGATGCAGATCTTTATTTTCTTTTTTGTTATTTTTTATTACATTTATATCTTAAGTTTAGGAATAAACTACTCAGTTACCAGGCATGAGATGTCTTTCCTCAGCAGCATTGCTTTGTGCAAAATAGAATATTTTCTCGGATAATAGAAAATCTGCTCTTATTATTTTGCAATGTAGTAGCTCATTACTAAACTAAGAAAGGTTATAATGAAAAACAGTAAGATTCATGTCGTGTTTGTGGTTGTTATAGTGCATCACTGCAAACAAAATCTGAGCCTTAAAAACTACACTCACATATTTTTTCCTCTAATTTCTAGTTCTAACACATTCTGCTCTTCTGTATTTTTATTTTTTTTGTTTGTTTGTTCATTTGTTCCACCCTAATAAATCTGCAGGATCAGCTTTTTCTACTAATTACATTTCCATAGCTGATTAGAATACTAACTACTTAGTTTCTGTAGCAACTCATAATAAGCAGATTAGTGCAGTATGATGAATTATCTACCAGAGTTTGGACGGATCACAGTTCATAAACAAGTAATACATAAAAGGTGATCAGTAATTCGCCTCATTAAATGGATAGAAAGTTGATAAACATGCAACTGATTGGTGAAATTCCTGTAGGTATTTGAAAACGTAAGTAACAACAGTCATCATTAAAGAAGTAGATTTCTGCAATGGCTGTTAACTGGAATAAAAAAAAAAAACAAACAAACCACAAAACCCCAAATGGAATAAAATTTTAAAATTCAATGCATAAGATATATAATGGTTGAGTGAATGAGACAACAAAATGACTAATTAGAATAAATTTCTCAGAATGTTTTCATCCTCCAGGTAGTAATTTGTTTCCAGGATAGGGAGGATTAAATGAAATGGAGACTTAGATTCCCTTCCCCAAATTTTCTGTACCTAAGCAAATTAATAGTTTTAGTGGAAGACAAAAACATTCTGTACATTTCACAGCTACAGTTGCAGTGGCATTCAACTTTAGCTTTCAGCTCTCAGATCACATTCTTTTCAGTGTTAGCCCTTCCTTCTTACTTCCTTCATTAGATCTTTCCAAAGCCTTCATCTTTTTAAGTGCCAGTAGTGTTTGTGTGTTGTGTAATGGGGCAAATTTTCTGATACAAACCTGGATCAAAGAAATGCACTCTTTTCTCACATTTTTATCACAAAATATACATCTTTTCTGGATTTTCCATAAGAGAACGACAACATTTATCCTCTGACTATGTATATATCCTAGTCATTTATTTTAGGAGGTTTAGCTAAAATTTGTCTAAAATTAACTTTCAAGTTCAGTGTTTAAGGTAGGTGGTATAAAACCTATCATAATTCCTCAGACTAAGAGGATAATTAACACCACAAAACATAAAAGAAAATGGCAGAAAAAGCAAAAAAACCCACATTATTAATGCAAAATAAATACATAAATGTCAAGTGAATTAATTAATATAGCACCTAAGAGATGGTCTTGCCTCATCATTCTTTACCCAATCTTCTGTGACTATACAAACATTCCCATAGTAAATGAGAATGAAGACCTTGAGCCCACTGTAGGAGAGGAACTGGTTCGAAACCATCTTAAAAATCTGAACGTGCACAAGTCCATGGGTCCTGATGAAATCCATCTGCGGGTCCTGAAGGAGCTGGTGAATGAATTTGCTAAGCCACTGGCCATCATATTTAAGAAATTATGGCAGTTAGGTGAAGTTCCCGATGACTGGAAAAAGGGAAGTATAACCCCCATTTCCCAGGTTCTCCTGGAAGGCATGCTAAGGCACATGAAAAACAACAAGGTGCTTGGTGACAGCCAGCATGGCTTTGCTAAGGGGAAATCCTGGATGACCAATTTGGTGGCCTTCTATGATGGGGCTACAGAACTGATGGACAGGGGTAGAGCAGTTGGTGTCATCTACCTGCACTTGTGTAAAATGTTCGACACTGTCCCACACGATATCCTTGTCTCTAAATTGGAGCGACATCAATTTGATGGATGGACCACTTGGGGGATAAAGAAGTGGCTGGATGGCCGCAGGCAAAGAACTGTGGTCAATGATTTAATGTCCAGCTGGAAACCAGTAACGAGTGGTGTCCCTCAGGGATTGGTGTTTGGACCGGTCTTGTTTAACATCTTCGTCGCTGACATGGACAGTGAGATTGAGAGCACCCTCAGCAAGTCTGCTGATGAGACCAAGCTGTGTGGTTCAGTTGATATGCTGGAGGGAAGGAATGCCATCCAGAGGGACCTTGACACACTTGTGAGGGGGGTTGATGCCAACCTCATAAAGTTTGACCATGCCAAGTGCAAGTTCCTACACCTGGGTTTTAGCAATCCCAGGCACAGCTACAGGTTGGGCAAAGAAGAGATTCAGAGCAGCCCTGCGGAGAAAGGCTTGGGGGTGCTGGTCACTGAGAAACTTAACGTGAGCCAGCAGTGTGCGCTCGCAGCCAGAAAGCCAACTGTATCCTGGGTTGCATGAAAAGGAGTGTGACCAGCAGGTCAAAGGAAGTGATCCTGCCCCTCTACTCTGCTCTTGTGAGACCTCACCTGGAGTATTGTGTGCAGTTCTGGTGTCCTCAGCATAAAAAGGACATGGAACTTTTGGAACAAGTCCAGAGGAGGGCCACGAGGATGATCAGGGGACTGGACCACCTCCCGTATGAAGACAGGCTGATTAAGTTGGGGCTGTTCCGCCTGGAGAAGAGAAAGCTGCTTGGAGACCTCATAGCAGCCTTACAATATCTGAAGGGGGCCTACAAGGATTCTTAGGAGGGTCTTTTCATTAGGGACTGTAGTGACAGGACAAGGGGTAATGGGCTCAAACTTAAACAGGGGAAGTTTAGATTGGATGTAAGGAGGAAATTCTTTCCTGTTAGGGTGGTGAGGCACTGGAATGGGTTGCCCAGGGAAGTTGTGAATGCTCCACCCATGGCAGTGTTCAAGGCCATATTGGACGAGGCCTTGGGTGATATGGTTTAGTGTGAGGTGTCCCTGCCCATGGCAGGGGGTTGGAACTAGATGATCTTAAGGTCCTTTCCAACCCTAACTATTCTGTGAAACACTTGTGATATCACAGATACTTTTATAACTTAAGGGGGAAATAAGCTGTGCAGGAAGATTGAGAAGGAAATTGTATTTTCACACCAATATGCTTAGTATACAAACAGAAATAGGAAAGAGAAATTAAACCACAAAGATTGTTCTTCTGAATTTTGTCTTTCCAAGGCTTTCTTTTTTGTTTTGACTCATAAATTCCTCCTTTTTAGTCTTTACGGCGCAACTGTAATTAGAAATATGTGACTGTCTGTTGTGAGTATAAAAAAGGTGGTCTCTATATGGAAAACCTAAGCTTCAACTTTTGTTGCTTACCAATATGGCTAATACCACATAGTCTTCTGCTTTGGCATCTTTGAGAAAGACACACAGGTCTGGCAATCTACTTTACTTTGCTGAAGATTCTAGACAGAGCAGGAGTATATGACTTTTTCTGGCAGTGACCTGCTAATGTACACTGAAATTTTATTTTTCTATTTTAATATTTCAAACTGCATCTCCTCAGTGAAAAAACTGATTTGAAAATACTTTAGGGACTCCTTATGACATCTTAATGCATACAATGGGGACTGAAATCTTTAAATGTGAGAATCTTCAGAGGAATATTATTGTAATGGAAATAATTCTATGCATGAATTTCTATGTGAAATTATGTTTAAAGCATGAAGATGATTTGATTATGTTACCTTGGTCTGGGACTGTGCCTAGAAGTGTTAAACTTAAAATCCAAGAGGGACTACTAATTGCATGCATATGATGAGCTCCCTAGACTTAGTATCTTATGGACTAGAAAATTCAATTTTCTTTATACAAAATTTATTATTTCACATTTGTAATGATATTCCTTTCAGTATTTTTTATCCAAGAATACCACTAGTGGAAGAAGTGGAAAGAAGACTATGTTTGGATTGGCTTTTAATATTAGTAATAAGAATTGCTAAATTGATTAGGAACATGCTCTTCCTGAATGTATCAGTAATTGTAAACAAAGCAACTCCCTCTTAGATTCAGTGTTTGTGAGACTGGATCCTGATGTATATCACAAAACAGAATGATCAGGTTACCAAAACTAAAAACTAGGTGTCAAGAATCTGTGAGACCAATATATTCTTGGACTCCTACATTGTATATGCTACTTTTCCTATTCCTATCCTTGTATTAGCTTTGTAAGGGACTTGATAGTTTATGGGAACTCTATTGATATTGTGGTTTGTCTTTTTAAATTTTTCTTTTCTATATTGCCTTAATTTAGATAAGCAAGGGATATTTAGAAGAATATTTACAATATGAAATATATCAATGTCCTTCCATGAAAATGCAATTTCCATGATCACATTAGTGAAGTAAAAAGTTAAGTCTTTCTAAAACGTAGTGGGGTACAAGGTTTAAAATCACTAAGAAATTATTGTTTGGGTTTTTCTTCCTCCTCTCTCCACTCAGTCAAGTCAGAGATGAGCAAAAACTATTCAAAATTTTCACTCTTGAGAAGAACTGTAAATTTGGTTTAAGAAATAATATTTTACCTAAAAAGAGAAAAAATAAAAATAATTTCATATAATGCATCAATTTCACTTCCAAATTTCTACAAGGTGAACTTAGCTCTTATGTGAACCTCTTACATTTAAAATAGATTTAGATAGAACTTAGGTTTCTGTGAACTGATTTTCTTCAGAACAGAAGAGTTTTAATAACCCCTTAAATAAACTAAAATGAATTTAACATAATTTTAGCTATATTCAGCTGTGCAGCTACATCTTGATTGAACTTATTGTTTGCCTAAGTATAATCACATGCTGATATTTTTTTCCTTCTCTATTTCTTTACAGTTAAGGATCAGTTACATTATTTTGATCAGCTTACACTTTAGATACCCATCACAAGTTATTGTCCTCCTTCCCTAGATTCTATTTACAAGTCTGTTATTCAGAGGGGGAAAAACACAAAGAAATTCTGCTAATTCTGTGAAACATCAGTACATTACAATATAATAACGAAAGGCTATTATGTTTTAAATTGGCCTGTACACTCAAGCTCCCAAAAGAAATGGGTTGCTGAATTGATTATAATTTATGTGGAATTGACTGTACATGCATATTAAGTGATTTTCTACAAAATTACACAAAACTGAAACATCACCAAAACAATGTTCCATTGAATGCAATTGTAACTAAATATTATAATCTTAAATAGAAACTTGTTTGATATGCATCATGTTCTGTAAAATCCAATCTTATTAAAATTAATCTTTAGAAACAGTGTGTTTATGCTAAACAGATTTTGTAGAACTTGCTAGGAATGCAAAAAAAAAAAAGTCCAAGGAATTTCAATTTCAAGAAAGTGTTTAGTGACAACACTTAAGAATATTGTGTTTGCAGACAGTAACAGAGAATATGAGGTGTTTTCTTCCAGAAGCATGGTACCTTTTTTCCGTACCTCTAAAGAACCCTGCAGTGCATCTTGCAGATGCACCCAGAATTTCATGGCCAGCTGCAGAATATTAGCCACACATATAAAACTTATGAGAAGGTTCATTCAGTTCCCACAATTTAACATACTGAAGATTCTGTAAAGTTAGCATTCAGTTTCTGTCCATTGAAAAAATCTTAATAGGAATAATTCCATTATCCTAAAATAGAAATTCAACAATACTTCAGCTCACTCCAAACCATCTGTTTACACTCATTTCTATCACAAATTTCTCAGTGATTTTCATTTTGCCCAAGCTGTTAGTTCTGCCTTTGCCAATATTAAATAACATCCCCCAATTGTGGTAATTCTTCTCAGTTACAGTGCTAGAATAAATTTTCAGCAACAGAAGGGAAGGCTCAAGATAGCTGTATGTGTATCTGAAAGTAAGCTAAACCTATGTAAAAATCAAGCAGTACAGACAGACTACATTGTTTCAAAAACAGTTTTAAAAATTTATGATTTGCAATATATGCTATAAAATGTAAATACAGACATTCCTTCAATACAAGTTTACCATATAAGTAATGCTAGCTGTAGACTCCACACATGAATTTATCATTTTCCCCACTTGACTTGTCTCTTTTGTTTGTTTGAGTTTGTGTTGTTTTTTTTTTTTGTTTTGGTTTGGTTTTGTTCTTATTTTGTTTTTTTTTGATTGGTTGGTTGGTTGGTTTTGTTTTATTTTGGTTTGGTTTTCTTTCTGTAGTGTTGTCAATATTTCATAGGGATATATTACATAAAAAGAAAAACAAATTAAAATACCAAGTAATAAGAAACTTATTAGACTATCTCATATGATCTTTTCCATGTTTTCAAAAACATCTCTTCCCTTTTAACTTCAGGAATACTGGAGCATGTTGTAGCAATTTTCAGTGTCATTAATGTACCCTTCTACAATATGTGGAGTGAAAACTGGACTCAAGGGAAGAAAGAGGAAAAAAATGCAGGTCACTGAACAGGAATAGGTCACTTAATGATTATTTAAAAGAGCAGATCATTGACCAAGTTTTATGCTGCAGGACCCTGAAACCTGCAGGTGATAATATCTGTGTTTGAATCTGATAAATACAGAAAGCTGTGCCCAGAAATATTTGGCTTTATAAGTAAATTTAAAAATTAAAAAAAAATTAATGGATTTATAAAATAATCAATTATGTTCTTCCATTCATGTTCCATCTACCATCTGTTGTCTACAGTAGTTTAAGGATTACAGAATTAGGCTGAAATGTTTGGCTGTATTCATTTAAATCTCTAATTCTTCATCTGAAAGGATCCTTCATTCTTTCCTTTTTCAAATTACACTTAATTTGAAGAGGAATAAAATGTTTTTCAAAATACATTCTGAATTGTCAGCTGAAGTAAGTACAGCTATTTCTTATGTAGATCACAGACGGACAAATGCAGCTGCAATGCACAGTTTCTTAACACCGCCTTCCTAGTGTGTGTTTGATCTCAAAAGTACCACTTCTGAGGAAAGAGCTCACTCCGTTTCTATAGACAATAAATTTTGACCATTCTACAGGTTTTCCTAAAATAGGTGGCTCTTTCTGTTGTGGTGGTTTAAGGAAAACATGACTGATAATGGATATATCAGCCTACATACAGAATAACTTAATTGGTTTCTGTGCTGTTATTTCATGCTTCAGCAACAGAACAAAGATATGGTTTAAAGGCATAGTTTTTGAAAAACTGTAGGAGAATTTGAGCCAGACACATCTAATGACTTTAAGAGATTTTAGCAGAGGAATAAATAGTGAGAAAATAGAGTAAATACTCAAAAATAATGGGATGGGGGAGGGAGGAAGGCTCAATGAAAAATCAGTTAAAAATTCCACTGTACATCTAGTCATGAGTTGTAAATTGTAGTCAGAAACAGTCTAATAGACTAAGGAATTGATGTGAAGTCTCTTGGTTATCAGCCTGCGTGGCCTATATTAGCATGCTGCTTGCATTTCTTCAGGCCTAGATAACTAAACTTTTTAAAGATTTATATGTTTAGGTATCAACCTCAGCATTTTTTAGCTTCACTGCAGACATTTATATGCTGGAAAGCCAAAAAATGAGGCAAAATATCTTTCCATTTACATGCAATTATAATTAACATAATCTGAGCAGCAGGAGGAAGGTACTTAGAAGACCTTAGGGATTTAATTTTTTTCCAAGTTATGGTAAATGATAGTCTGAATAAACACAATTTTAATTTTATTCCAATAGTTATCTGTTTGTGATTTATAAAAACTTAAACTCAGTTCCTACTTGCTTTAAAAGCAAAAATGAGAAAATTATTTCTGTGGGTAGGATTCTGGTTTGTACCTGAGAAAAACTATTGTCTTTTACAAGTACTCTTCTAGTCTTAGCTAGACATGCTATTTTTTAATGAAAGAAACAAAATATAGGGCTTTTCTGTTTTTAATTATAAATATATCTTTCACTGTTTAAATCTTAGGAAATCTTAGAAGTCACTCTTAGTTTTCAAGGTAAAAAAAAAAAGACATTTAGTTTCAATGAAAAGAAAGAAATACAGAGGTGCACAGTTAGTGCATTCACAGTATCTAACAACATGGACATGATTTATTGATTGAGATAATATTCTTTATTAAATCAGCCATCATGAGGGAAAAATCAATTAAGCTTTCAAAAGCCTTTTTTCAGGTCTGAAAGAAAACTCTGAAAAAAAGCAGCAGCTTGAAAAACTTTGATTACAGTTTGGTTAGATGTGCACCAATGAAGCTATCTACCAAATGCTCTTCAATACTTAGAAAAGTATTTGACCAAAGATCTTTGACAGATCATTCGTCTGTATTAATCTTTATTTTACACTGGCCCACAGTAGGCTGGGGGTTCACAAGAAGTTGAAAGGGGGCATAACTGGGACAGCTGACTTCAACTGATCAAAGGAAAATTCCATACCATTTCATATATAGCACCATGTGCATCAGTAAAAGCTGGGAAAAGAAGGAGAAAGTGAGGGATGTTCAGAGTGAGGGCATTTGTCTTTCCAAGTACCCTTTAACATATGATGAAGCCCTGCTTTCCTGGCTGAGCATCTTTCTGCCACTTCCTGGAAGTAGTCACTGAGTTCCTTATTTTGCTTTGCTTGTATAGACAACTTTTTTTTTACCTTTTAAACTGTCTTTGTCTCAGCCCATGAGTTTTCCAATTTTCTGAGTCTCTCCCTCATCCTACTGTGGAAGGAATGAACAAGTGGCATCTCTAATAGCTGATGTGATAACTATATTTCTTCTATCTAGAAAACTTGTTTTGGGAGGTAAATGACATACATCACAGAAATATGCAGAAAATCCCCAAGATGCCATCAGAATTTAAAGTCAGGTTTGTTAAGCTCCAGTTACAGCTGTGTCCTCTCCCAGTTACTGATTCCTTCACATAAAAAAAAAACTTAGTGTGACAACACTGTAAGAGGTGCTGGAAGATCAATCCATGCCAGGACACTAGGGAGAGAAAAGTAAAGTCAGAAAATGCTGAAACTTTGTGCCTTTTAGTTGTTTTCTACAGATACTGCAGTAGCGCCTTTTTCTCCATTATGAGTTTCATCAAATGATCACCAAATTACAAATGAAGTGAGAAATAACACTATATTAAATAAAAAAAACCTGTAAAAGTGAACATTAAAGGAGGGGAAGAGAAGAAGCAGTATTGAGCATATATTCACCAGATTTTCTAAGCACTGGTAGGCCTATTTTGAATGGTTATTGTTGTCACATGTATCAGCCACCTTTTCCTAGGTTTCAGTAAATAGAAGAAAAAATAGATATTTTTCCTTTATATTAAAGCTTGTTTGTGAAAGAAAGAAACAATTCAGCTTTCAGTTTCAGCTGAAGATTGCTAAGGTCAGTAACGTGTCAAACTAATTAGATATCATCAAATTAAAGTCTTCATCAAGCTTCATTCTTGACCAATGCAAACATTTTCTCATTTTACAATAACCTTTCTAGATTAAGAACTTTTTCATTTCCATCAGTTTGTTTAGCCAGACTTGATTCTAATCTTTGCACAGTGAAATATTGTGGAAATAGCAACAGGAACATCCATTGATGATGAAAGCAGCAAAGAATTATTTCCAATCAGGATGTTTAACGGAAACTCATAAGCTTCTTATACCTGTCAGAACTTTTCTGCAATCATTTCTCACTGGTAAATGTAGACCCTTTAACTTTTACATTTTATTGCTTATATTGCTTAATTAAAACCGTCCACTATGTTGCTTTAGGGATGAATCCTTATATTTTTTCCAAGTAGCTTCAAATTTTTCACTTAACTTGAAAAGTTATAAGGATTTTATACATATTTGAAGTGCTTACAGCATGAAATTTTTCAGTCTCATGAGAGACCTGTTACTATATGTTAAAAGAGAAGACTAACAGTATTGATTGATGGGTTGGCTTTGTAAGCAAAGATTTGGGAAGGGGTTTTCCCATGGTTACTACAAGCACAATGACCAAGAGCATGTGGGATAGGCAAATCTGGTTAGAAAAAAAGGCTGCTTAGGCATTCAGGTTGTTTCTGAACAGGACTGTCATCTCCTGGGACAATCCTGAGCTACCAATATCCTGAACTGCCCGCATGCAAGGGTGGATCTGCAGCTTCCAATGCACCTTATCACCTCCTGTTTCATCCATTGCCTGTCGTTACAGGGCTTTGCAAGTGTGAGTAAACCCTTCCGGCCTGCGCAGTGGATTTTTAAGGTGAGGTCCAGTGTGTGTGGAACTGGCCCCACCCTTTACACCTGAGGTTTATCCGCCAGAGCCTAGCTAGATAGGACGGTGACAGCAAAGTCCTCAGGTCATAGGTTTGGTTAGAGTGTCCTTCTTAGATGGATGGCCTTACAAGGCTAGACGAGCTCCGTCTGCCCAGGTTTGAAGTTAGAGTTTTCTTTCTACTATGAGGATGGCTTTTCTTCGCTAACAAAGATTTGGGAATAGTAAACCTACTCAGTACGAGAGGAACCGCAGGTTCAGACCCCTGGTGCGTGCTCTTGGCTGAGGAGCCACTGGTGCAAGGCTACCATCTGTTGGCTTATGACTGAATGCCTCTAAGTCAGAATCCCGCCTAGATGCTTGATGTTGTGCTGTTGCGACATTGGTTGCTAAAGATTGACCCAGGAGATGACAGTCTTGCTCAGAATGTGTGGGTAATGCCCTTCCCAAATCTTTGTTAGTGAAGACAAGCCATCCTCACTAACAGTATAACCAGATACTATATTCCATTCCCATATATGTTGAGTTTATACATATAAAAATATATGTATTAAAAAGTATTACGGATTTTCAAAATGTAAATACTTATTTTCTAGTTTGTGTCATTCTTGATGTAAGAGAAAGCAACCACATAAAGCAAGATTGTAATGTATGACTCTTGCCAAAGCTTAGATATTTTTTCACTTCAGAAAAATGTGGGCTTCTAGTCTGACATTGTTACTTTGCATGAAGTACTTGAAACAGATTTATAACATACTACTAGTTCATGGCATATAATAAATCCTCAACAGTAAGTGAATATTCATTAATTATACTGCCAGCAAACCTGTTCTAACATGGGCTCCTCTCTCTATGGGGCCATAGTTCCTAACAGGAACCAGCTCCAGCCCAGGTTTCCCACAGGGTCACAACCTCCTTCAGGCATACCCATGCTCCACTATCGACCTCTATAGGCTGCAGGGGCACAGCCTGTCTCACCATGGGCTGCACCATGAGCTGCAAGGGAATCTCTGCTCTGGCACCTGCAGCACCTCCTCCTGTTCCTTTTTCACTGATCTTGGTGTCTGCAGAGCTGCTCCTCTCATATTTTCTCAGTCTTCTTTCCTGGCTGCTGTTGTGCAGCAGCTTCTTCCCCTTCCCAAATATGTTACCTCAGATGTGCTACCACTGTCTCTGATGAGTTTAGCCTTGGCCAGCATTGTGTCCCTCTTGTACCCAGGTGGCATTAGCTCTATAGGACATAGGGAAGCTTCTAGCAGTTCCTTAGAAAAGCCATGCCTCTAGTTCACCTGCCACCAAAACCTTGCCACACAAACTCAATATGCTGTGAAATTAATGGAAGCAGAAAGTTGATATTAGCTTTTGTTTTTTTATGAAGACAGGTATTTGAGACTTTTGTCTTAGAACTTGACGTATATTTATCTGAGATCTATACCTGTTATAACAATATGCAAAGTTAAAAAATATTGGTGTAATAGAGGTGATAATTTTTAAGCAATTGTTAGAACAAAAGAAATAAAATATTTTACAAATTTATTAAAAAATACTTAAATACTGTTGTTAGCATAAAAATAGAGAAATACAATTTTCTCCTCAAAATGCTAATGTTATAGAATTATTACCCGAGTTTAGATCATATTACAGTATGCCACCTTCTTACCTGAAATCCTTTCTAAAAGTGATACATGGCATCTGAACCTTGTAATTGAATTTTTTTAAGTTTGTTATTTTTTGGAGTCATGTGTGGGTCAGTGGTTTGGACACGATCATTTACAGTGCACACACAGTTAATCAGCTCATTAAATATGGAAAAGTCACTGTGAAAGATGAAATACAGGTCACCTGTATACAAAAAAACCCAAACATTTTGCCCTTCAGTACTAATGTAGCAGCTCTTCCTACATTTTGTGTCTACCATTCATGTACAGAAAGTTTAGTATCAGGCCTTAAAATGGTACTGAATGTAAAGTCTGTGTGTGTGTGTATATCTATAAAAATAATTGAATCCATTGTATTTATTTTTAAAGGTCCAGTGTATTTATTTTTAAATTACTCTAGATCATGGTTGAAAGAATAATTGATAATTTTAAAGAGAAATCGACACAGTTCAACAGAGTTCATAACAAATATCAATAGTATTTGTTTGCATTTTATCACTAGGATAAAGTGTGAGGGTTTATGATACCTTCTGCCTTACTGTTCATTTATTAGCTTTTGAGGAAGCCAGTAGTGGCCGCAAAAAAAGAAATATGCTCCTTTTTTTTTTTTTAATGAAGAGCCTACTTCAGAGAAAAACCAAACAAAAAGAAACAGAAAAAAATCCAACCTTTGTCTTTAAAGTGGCCTAATTAGATGGACAAAAGGAATAAGATAGAGCAAAGGAGACATGTTGAACAGCCGAGGTGGATATGCCATAATCAGCAATCACAGAACAATATTTTTCTTTTTTTTTCATTCAGTTCAATTAAGTTAAAGCAGGAAGCAAATTCTACTGAATGTACTCAAATCCACATGGTATTTCTAGAATACCAGGTTGGAAGGAGCTTCAAGGATTATCTGGTCCTAAAATTTTCTGATTTGTCAAACTAAAGTACAAAAAAGCCTTAGAAGAAAGCTTATGTTTATCTGTCTAAGAGAGTCTTCTATGTATTTATATAAGCGTGCATTTAAAATATAACTCTAGAAGCCTTATGTCCAATCTATACATAAGAAACTGTTGTTAATAACATTTATTCTAAAGAGACTTCCTTTATCACAGTGGTAACACTCCTTTGCAGTAAGACTGCATTGCATCTGCCATCGAAACAGTCTTCAAACAGACTAAAGACAGTTCATCAAATAAAATACTAATTTCTGTTAGAGGCAGCTGAAGGAAGAGGAAAAAGACATCATTACTGCAAACATTTTAGTGAGATTTACTTTCTTTCAATTTTTACCGGCTGTGATGTCCATGAACATCTAGGCCTGTAAGATTCCACATAAGAATAGTCCTCAATGCTTTTAAGTTAATTACTCACATGATAAAATTATATACAAGATAAAGGTTTTTTGAGATCAAAACTATACCTGTTGTTTCATTTTTGTTTCATAGTCTTCACGAAACATAACCTCCAGCTGGCTATGCGAAATGGAGCTTAAACCCCTTTTGACCCTATATCTGACCAGATTAATTTGTTTTCATTTGGAATTTTGCAAATATTTTTCTTGCATGAAACATGGACAGTGATACTGACTGCACCCGCAGCAAGCTTGCCACAGACACCAAGCTGTGTGGTTCGAATGATATGCTGGAGGGAAGGGATGCCATCCAGAGGGACCCTGACACGCTTGAGAGGTGGGCCAATGCCAACTTCATGAAGTTCAACCAAGCAAAGTGCAAGGTTCTACACCTGGGTCAGAGCAATCCCAGGCACAGGTGCAGGTTGGGCAGAGAAGAGATTCAGAGCAGCCCTGCGGAGAAGGACTTAAGGGTGCTATCTGATGAGAAAATGAACATGAGATGGCAGCATGCGCTTGCAGCCAGAAAGCCAACCGTATCCTGGGCTGCATCAAAAGAAGCGTGATCAGCAGGTTGAGGGAGGTGGTCCTGCCTCTCCTCTGCTCTTGTGAGACCTCACCTGGAGTACTGTGTGCAGTTCTGGTGTCTTCAACATGAAAAGGACATGGAACTGTTGGAACAAGTCCAGAGGAGGTCCACAAGGATGATCAGGGGACTGGAGCACTTCCTGTATGAAGACTGGCTGAGAAAGTTGGGGCTGTTCAGCCTGGAGAGGAGAAGGCTGCGTGGAGACCTCATAGTAGCTTTCCGATATCTGAAGGGGGCTATAGGGATGCTGGGGAGGGACTCTTCATTAGGGACTGTAGTGATAGGACAACGGGTAATGGGTTCAAACTTAAACAGGGGAAGTTTAGATTGGATATAAGGAGGAAATTCTTTCCTGTTAGGGTGGTGAGGCACTAGAATGAGTTGCCCAGGGAAGTTGAGAATGCTCCATCTGTGACAGTGTTCAAGGCCAGGTTGAGCAGTCTTGGGTGACATGGTTTAGTGTCATGGTCTTAGGTGACATGGCCCCTGTCCAAGACAGGGGGTTGGAACTAGGTGATCTTAAGGTCCTTTCTAACCCTAACCATTCTATGATTCAATGATTGTATAATTCTATGATTATATGATTCTATGATTCTGTGTTCTTGTTTATTTCTCCTCCCATCTTACTCCTAAATTAATTTTACATTGGTGATCTTTCACTACAAAGAGAGGAGAAAATTTGCATGAAATGGAAAGGAAAATGTCTAGTAGCTGAATCGTATTCTTTAGCAATGTAACCAAATTGCTAAGTGGATAGAAGTAGACTTGAATGTCAAGTATTTAGGAAGTGGACTTCTCTTACCCTGTCTTGTCCTCATACATACAAAGTAAATTTATTTTTGTGATGACGAAACAATTTTCCACAGGTTTTCCTTAAAAACTCAGGCTGTCTGCATATCTAAAGCCTCATGTTTTGTTTTTTTTTTTTCTGCAGATTACCTCTGACTCTCTAGTCTGTTATGAGGTAAAAAGCAATTTAGAAAACAGGCTTTTGAGGATTTTTTTTTTTTTTCAAATCAAAGCTCGCGTAATTCAAATTATGTAGATATATAAGCTGATGACTTGTATCATGCTTGACTTCAGTCAGCAGAGCTTTGCCAATTTACAGCCGATAAAGGCTTTGTTTGACACTCCCGTACTCTTCTTGCCTAGGAAATAACATCTAAACTTTTCTTCTTTCTCTGCAGTAGTATCAATAACATGTTCTACTTTCATGAATGCATAGATATATTTTTGAGTTGTAAATTTAATTTCTTTACAAATCCTGCAAAATTAAAAATATGTTCAGTCATGAAACTACTTATGTCTTTGAAATGGATTTATTTTCCCTATTTTAAATGGAGGAGATGAAACTCAAGAAAGTGAACAACAGGCTCTGATCTAACCTCATTCCTCTCAGCATAATTCCATGTTGGCTATGATCAGCAGGAGGCAAAAGTGCAAATGAATATGGTTGGGATTTTTTTCACTTTTAATTGTAAAAAGAATTTAGGATTGCAGAACTGAATATTCTGCCACCGAGAAAAAGATATCAAAAACAGATTAAATGAATTATAAGCAATTTTAAATGAGTTTGTCTTTTTCTATTGTGAGTTCAATCAGATTTTTTATAATTCCATGTACACACTTACTAGAATGACCTTTATTCTCTCTCAGACTGTTTGATAACTTTGGACACAGCTAATCTTATTTCTAATGTTAGGTTTGAATTAAAGTATCTTGCAAAATCATTACTAGTCTCTGAGAGAAGTAAACTAGATCTGCCCTACATTTTCTACTTATGATTAAAACCATCAATCCATCTGATTAAATCTAATGTCTAAAAATTTAATTCTTACTGTTCCCCTTTCTCATTTCCTGCTTTGAGGACTTTTTTTTCTTTTTTTTTTTTAGGCAGTCAGTCTCTACAGCTTGGCCAGAATCAATCTGAGGACTAAGATCAGAACAAGCCCCATTCATTTAGGACTGTTTTGTAAACAACATGCTTTTCATTCTAGAGGAATACAAGAGAATCATGCCAGTTGGTTTTTGCCATATGACTTGATAGGACTACTAGACTGGATGGTTCCTGGTTTTTCTCTGCTCTACAGTTCCCGGAGCTTTCCAGCGATTTTTTTTTTTTCTTTTTTTTTTAAATTTCTTTTTTTTCCTGGGCCCACCTAAGCTTTGTTCCTGACTTGGTCTAAAAATGTTGAAGCACTCCTTTCTGCTCATCAGCTTTGATCAGACTTCAGAAGATGCTTTTTCTATAGTCTTTTTTAACATTCTTTGGCCGTAGCATACTTCCTACCCAGATCACTGTTTGGAACATACTTCGGATTATCTGTCTTGTAGTCTTGGCTTGTTCTAATGAAAGTATCCAGAACAAGTCCTTGTACTAGTCTGATCCTCAACACTGAGTTTCATCTTCCAGTTGTTGCTTGCTTACAGACAACAGGTTGTTTTTCTGGTATTATTTTTTTACAGTTGTGCAGAACATAAAAATTAAGGGTTAAATGCTCCCTGAAACATGTTTGGGGTCTTTGTCACTACTGAAAACAATAAGAATAAAATGGTAATTTTTCTGACCATTCCGATACACAGATTTTGAAGATGGGAAAAAGGAAAGTCATAAAATGTGGGCTAGTTAAAACTGGGCAAACTGGTTAAGAATAACTTTCAAAATGTGCTGCCCAAGAATGATGCATATATATGATATTAATATTCTACTAGTCATTAAGTTGGAAGAATTTTAATATTACTATGAGACATAATTCTATAATAACAATTGCAAATCTAATAACAAAGGTTGGTTTAGTTACACTTCATAAAATAGCAAAGTAGAAAATAAAGTATTTTTCTAACTGAGGACAAGGGCTACTGTTGATCTCAGATGACTAAAGACATAATCCAAAATGTTTCTGAATTGTATAGAGGAATCTGGGATGAAGGGGAAGAAGCCCTTTGTTTCAAGAAAGGTTTCTGGTTTTTGATACATGAAAATATTAGGATTATCCGAACTTCATTGCGAATAGGTATCAGCAGACACTGAAAATAATAACAAATTTTTTGTGGTATCACCAAAAAGAAAGGTGTGTTTAAAGAATAAAAAACCATAGAAATTAATAAGAAACTGGATGCTGTTTATAAGTGGTACTACATATAGCTACTTGAACTCTTTCTTCTAATTTACCTTATCAAAAATTATAGAATGTTATTATATTCCATAAGAATTGCTTTAAAAAAAATAGCTCAGAAATATAATTCAGTATATGAATTCAAGGAAAACAAAAAATATGACAACTGATAAAAGCCTTATTTGTTGAGCTGACAGCTGCTTTGCATTCTGAAAGGGCTAAAGAGGATCTGTTTGTGATTTCCTTTCCTGAGGTGTAACAACAGTAATTTTAGAAGATGTAGTCAAACACTTTTTTTGTGACATTGCCATTTCTCCTTCATCTAATACTCTCAGAAACATTGCATAACCAATGTAAAAATTGTAGAATGGTTTGGGTTGGAAAGGACCTTAAAGATCACTTAGTTCCAATCCCCCTGACATGGGCAGGAGCACCTTCTACTACACCAGGCTGCTCAAAGCCCTGTCCAACCTGTCCCTGAAAAATTCCAGGGATGCGGTAGCCACAGCTTCTCTGTGCAAATTCTTCCAGTGTGTCACCCTCAGAGTGAAGAATTTTTTCTTAATGTCTAATATAAATTTCCCTTTTTTCAGCTTAAGGCCATTCCCCCTTGTCCTGTCACTACATAGCCTTGTGAAAAGTCCCTCGCCAGATTTCTTGTAGGCCCTGTTTTAGTTACTGGAAGCTGCTCTAAGGTATCCCTGGAGCCTTGTCTTTCACAGGCTGAGCAAGCCCAACTCAGTCTGTTTTCGCACAGAAGGTGCTCCAGCCATCTGATGGTCTTTGTGGCCCTCCTTTAGACTTACTCTAACAACTCCATGTTCCTCTTCTGTTGATTGGTGTTGTGGTTAAACCCAGGAGGCAACCCAGAACCATGTAGCCGCTCACTCACTGCCCTGCCCCCCGCCCCTTTCCTCCCCTCGCTCCCAGAGGGATGGGGAGGAGAATCAAAAGAATTTAACTTCCACGGGTTGAGAAAAGAGCAGTCCAATAACTAAGGTATAACACAAACCACTACTGCTACCACCAATAATAATAATGATAAGGGAAATAACAAGGGAAGAGAATACAACTGCTCACCACCCGCTGACCGACACCCAGCCTGACCTCAGCAGCGATCTAGCCCTTCCGGGTAACTGCCCCCAGTTTATATACGGGGCATGACATGCTGTGGTATGGAATACCTCTTTGGCTACTTTGGGTCAGGTGTCCTGCCTCTGCTTCCTCCTGGCTTCCCCTCCTCCCTGGCAGAGCATGAGACTCAGAAAGTCCTAGGTCAGACTAAACACTACTTAGGAACAACTGTAATCAGATCCCACATTTTTCAATATACTTCAATAAGACTCTTGTCTTATATATATATATATACATATATATACATATACATCCACACACACACAAAGAGAGAGATATCATTCCTTAGTGCATGGACCATTCCCTGTAAAACTGCCAAGTTCATCCAGTCCATGATGTCGAGCTCCATCTCTTGTAACAGTCTTTCAGAGAAGGAAAGACACTGTGCAGTGCTGGATTTTTGCCTGCTGATGACACCGCAGAACTCGTCTGGTCACTGCTGAGCTCGTCTGGTTTTGTCATTCTTTATTGGAATGATGGTCAGGGAAGTGAGGGCCAGTCACTGATGACCTGAAGACATCTATTTAGTGCGCTATAAAAGTGCTACATAGCAGGCAACAGCATACAACTGAGTTCATTGGCTGTTTTCCCTTAAAATCAAACCCCCCTGAGGCACACACCAGACTTCCCCATCTTCCCACATTACCCATTAAGTATATCTGGGTCCCTAAGCAGAAGCAATCCCACAACAGAAGGATCCTCTGAGAGACCAGGCAAGGTGAACATCTGCTCAATTTCCTCTGTCTTGAAAGCAGCAATACCAAAAGCCCATCTGTATCCTTTTGGGTCTCCTGCCTGGCAGAGCATGAGACTCAGAAAGTCTTCTGCCGGACTAAACATTTGAGCAGTAACTAAAAACATCGGTGTTATCAGTGCTGTTCCCAAGCCGAAAGTCAAAACCACAACACTGCACAGGCTACTAAGAAGGACAAAAAAATGACTGCTACTGCTGAAGCCAGGACAAGCACAGTCAACTCTTGGGATCCTCCTGTCACTCCAGAAATATAAATGGGTTCCACCCCTTGACAGCTTAATGGCATCAGGGTACACTGTGCGCTGGTATCTACTAGAGCCTTATACTTCTGTGGGACTGATGTGCCAGGCCATCTGATCCGCACAGTCCAGTAAATCCAATTGTCCCCTACCTCCACCTGGCTGGAGGCAGGGCTCCTCTAATGGTCATCACAACACTGGACAATCACATCTTGTAGAAAGGGATTAGTTTTCTTTATCACAGGAGCTGAAGTAAAATCAGCTCTTCCACTCCATCTGGGAACCTGCTCACCAGAGACTGAAGCCGCAGCTCTCATGGGATGATCAGCCTTGGCCCTTGCTCCCCTCTTCAATTCACTCACCCGTTCCTCCAAGCTGAAGTAGGTTTTCCATCCCACTTTGTCATGTCTTCTCCGTGATCCCGCAGGTAAAACCATAGAGTGGCCTATGGCATATACCTCCTGTATCTTCTCTCTCGAACAATAGGATGCCTTTTGTTAATAGCTGAGATGTGTGTTGGTACACGTGAGGAGCTGGATAAATCAGATAGATCGTCTCTCAATTGTTTGAGGTCCTGGAACAGTTTTCTACAGCTGAAATGATAGAAGGGGTGAGATTGTCTTCAAACTCTCAGAGTTTATGAATCATTTCATCCACTGTTGGTGTTACTATGTCATTCCAGGTTATTGCTGCCAATGTGTGGGCATATGATGACAGTGCATTCCGTGTAAGTTTTCGCCACATGGGTCGCGTACATTCAACTTCATCTGGATCTATGGTTATATCCCTGTTACTCAACTTCATATGTTAGATCATCTCTACGACGGCTGATTCCCTCAAAGACTGTCTAAAGTAGTCCACTTGGCCGAACGACTCGTAATGTTAGCGTAAGAACTGACACATAACCACTGGAATGGTTCTATGAGGTGCTTTATTGCAGCGCTGCGAAACCAGGGGCATGCGCCCAAATCTGGCTTCCCCCCCGTCACATTGTGTTCGCAATTTATGCATAAAAGTTTTGCAATTAATGTATATTCAACATGTGTTGCTACATTAACTAATACATATGTATCAAGGATTACTTCAGTAATCCATTACGACATCAGCCTCTTCTGTGCTTGCGCAGCCCCCTCTGGTGGTCGTCCCGATGAAGGAAGGAGTCTTCCTCCCCTTATTGTTTTCACCTTTCTGCTCTTTGGACAGGCCCCAACCATTATGTGGACACCAGGATTCTCACTTCCTCACTTGGCTTGTCCTTTTATGTTGCAATGATTTCGTAAAGCTACCAATATTGCAGAGATGAAATTTTCTGCTGCTTAACATACATGGTTTCTATTTCTAGACAAAGTTTCCTTTTAAGCAATATAAAAATTATGAACATCTGTATTGTCGAGACGCACAGTTCCTTGTTCTAAACCACAAAGTCTTAGGCCAGACATCCTGTGTTCTTCTCGTTGTTATGTTAGTTTCTACTGCTAAGGCTACCACAGCAAAGTTACAACATTCTTCTAATATACAGAAGTCTACTATTGATTTGGAAACTTTTCAAGTATAGTCATTTCTATTGCTCTATATAATTATTTTAATGTAAAATTTCACTCTTTTTCTAACATTAACATTGTCCTTGTATGGAAACCTTTCTTTCACAGCTGCCAAGAGCCATCTCCAAAGACTGAGGGACTTCTCTCTTGCAAGTGCTTTGTCAATTCCCCCTTCTCTAGCAAGTGATCCCAGCTGCTTGGCTTCTGTACCTTCTAGTTTGTGACCATCAGCCCCATTGTCCCAGCATTGGAGCAACCAGGTGATGATGTGCTCCCTTGGTTGATGAGTAAAATCTTTTTGCATATTCCGTAGCTTGGTTGAGGTCCAGGGTCGAGAAGTCACCTCTTCTTCCTCTGATTCACGTAATAATAACTTCTGGTCAGATGCTGCCTTGTGTAGCAAGTGCATTGTTTCTTCATCTTTCTTCCCTATACGAGTTGCTTTTTGTGCCTCTTTTTTGCTTTTCCCCTTGTGTACAGGGGCAACCAGTACTGGCATGGATTGGTTCTCTGGTTTAGCTGCAGTAATTATCACTGTAGTTGGAGTGGCTGCAGTATCTGTTGTTTGGGTTGGTGCAGCCACTGTGCTTGGGGTTTGAGTAGCACCAGCAGCTGCACTGCCTGTTGCTACTGGGGTTTGGGTAGCTGCTGCATTTGTTGCTGGGGTTGGTGTAGTTGATGTGCTTGGAATTGGATTAGCCGCGTTGTCTGTTGTACTCAGAGTTTGGGTAGCTGCTGTACTTCTCACTGGGGCTGGTGTAGCTGCAGTGCTTGAAGCTGGGGTAGCTGCACTGTTGTGGTTGGAGTTTGAGTAGCTGCTGTACTTGTCTTTGGAGTTGCTGTACTTGGAGTAGCTGCACTGTCTGGTGCTTTGCCATTAGATCCACAGACATTTTTTTCCCTTTGAAAGTGCTGGATATTTTTGAACAGGGCCCTGTAAGCATAAGCCCAGCTCCAGCATGTTGCCATGATTTGTCCCTCTCTGATATGACCAGAATGACATCACACTTCATTTAAGTGTTTTACTGTTTTTTCTGGATTTTGCACTTGTTCACTGGTGAAATTCCAAAGCACTGGAGGGGCCCACTGACCTAGATACTTGCCCATACTATCCCACACACCCTGCCACTCATGATTGTTCAGCCTTGGGGAAAACCTCTTGGTCCTCCTAGATCGTCATCTAACCCTAGACAAGACCCAAACCTGACTCTGCTTAATTTTGGGATCACATGAAATGGCCATGTGTTAAACACACTCTCTATGTGTGCCAACATGATGATCCCCATCACAATCAGCAGGCAGGTCTCAGAGGTACCCCAAGGCCATTCAAAACCTTCAGAACTCTCAAATGATGCTGTAAATAGCCTGGTGTGGGAGCTGAGAATGTAAGGGATTGTCTCCTTCATAGGTTGACCACCTGAGGAGGGTGTAAGAAAGATGAATAATTGCTAAGCACTTCTACTATATACCTCCCAAAGTATAGAGGTGATGACCACATTGGGAACACAAGCCAGATCAGTTTCATGAGCAATGATTCTACTGTATTGCAAGTCACTACCATAAGGTATACTGAAACAAGAACCTTAGCCCAAGCCCCCCCAGCTGATACACAGTAAAACAGCAAATACTGGCTGTAAGCAAGGTACGACATGCTGAAACTGTGAGATCAAGAGCAACAACTGTGAGAGCCAATAAATCAGCATTGTGATGAGTGACTATGATATGCAGACAGACCCCACAACTCCTTAAAGTTGTAAAGTAGGTATGCTTAATTCAGCGCTGAGGAGCATGGGGGATCACTCCTCCAAAAGCATGCACGCATGTTCTCCTTCATATTTACCCTCTAAACTATTCCATATTCATGAGGTTATGCAACATGCCTGTACATATTCATGACCTATCCCCGCTTCGTATCATAATGAGGCAAAAAGTCCTTGCTTGCGGTTGTGGGCAAAGGTCTCAAGATGAATTAAATGAGTCTTCCCTGAACTTTTCATCTCTAGTCATTGCGCATGCTCCCTGGTGATTTAGTCACTGTCCAAACTGCAAAGCTTATTTCAGATGGTTTAGGGGTCCAGAGAGCAGGAGTTACTGTTCCTTCCTCTTATCAATAGCCTTGGTCCTCTCACCCTGTTCCAGCAAGCACAGTAAGTGTTGAGCATGTATTTGTTGAGTATTAAGCAAATGGCTTAACCCTAAGCCCCCTGTACTTCGATTAACCCTCCGCATCAGTCCCCCCTTTCTATAAAGTTAGTAAATTCTTTTACTAATACATAGATTGTTCTTTTAACAAACTCCTGTGAAAGGTATCTTTCAGTATTTTACCTTGTACGTTTTACAAAGAAGTCGAAATCATCACTTGTCACAGCATCCTTCAATTCCAAACAACACAATGGATAACACAAAGCTAAAACTAACTAATATTAAAAGAACAATAATGGGGTGAAGTAACGTATTTAGAATGTCAGTTGCAATGGGTGACCATCTGAAAAGTATATTCCACCAGTGGTGACTTGCACCTTGTCTTGCCCTTTGCAAGACTCTGCTCATTTCTTCCATGTCATGATGAATGGCAATTAAAGTTTTCTTTCCATTTTCCTGGACTTCTTTCAAAATGTTAATTAGGTCTTGATGATTTACTAGTTGCCTTACCAATGTAAGGTTCATCCCAATGGGTGTAGGTGATAATTTGTGGTACATTGTGTAATTACACATTATCAATTGGTGGGATACAACTGGTGCTAAATACGAAGAGTCACACCCCGTGATCTCAACAAAATTACAAATACACAGATTAGAACTATTCTTAACAGCTACAGTTTCATTATTTTCTATCCCTATAAAAGCCCAAGCAGTTCTTAAGAACGCACAGTCTTGACTAATATATACAAGTACAGTGCTTTGATTATCATCTGGGTGGACTTCAAAATGACAGATGCCTTGTTCTGTATTGAGGCATATGCCCTTAGCATCGATTGTTTCTTCTCAAGCTCTCACAGTTCTAGTTAGAAAGACTTTTGGCCAACCTGAAAAGGTATACTTCAATACCAACAAATATTTATATCCCCCTTTTCTGGGGAGTTCTGTAAAGTCAATCTGCCATTGCTGTCCTGGTCCATTGCCCCTCCCAATTTGACCCATTTTGGGTTTAGGATTATTTTTGGGGCTGGTTTGGAGGCAGAGATCACATTGGAGGGTTACCTGCTGGATAGTAGCATACAAATTTCTAGCCATAATTTTGCTTGCCAAATATTTATATAAGGCATCTACCCCCCAGTGCATTTTTTGATGTTCCTTCCTTATTAGTGACCATAACAGAGAGGAGGGGACAATTATTCTTCCCTGTGCTGGGCTGGCCCACCCCTCCTCATTGAATATTGTTCCTTAGTCTGTGATTAATTTTTGGTCATCTTTGTTGGAATTTGGCTTACCTTCTAGGGAAATTTTTCCCAGCAGGAATTAAAGCTCCTTCCACTGTTATCTCACCTTTTTCCGCTTCTTTTGCCTCTTTATCCACCAATTCATTTCCTTCTAATTCTGAGCTCACTTTCTGGTGTGCCTTGATGTGCATAATTGCTGCCTTCTCAGGAAGTTGGACCACTTCCAACAGTCTCATTATTTCTTGCGCATGTTTGATTTTTTTCCCTTGCGAGTTCAACAGTTGTCTTTCTTTCGAAATGGCTACATGTGCATGTACAACTCCAAATGCATATCTTGAGTCTGTATAGATGTTTATATTCTTTCCTTTCACTATTTCTAAGGCTCTAGTCAGCGCAATCAGCTCCACTTGCTGTGCAGAGGTGTTTATAGGCAAAGGTCCAGACCCTATTACCTCTCTGTAGGTGGCAACTGCATATCTACCATGCTGTTTTCCACTGATGACATAGCTGCTCCCATCAGTAAACCAGGTTTCCATGTCGTCTAAAGGGGTAACTTTCAGATCCACATGACTGGAATATGTGGCCTCAGTAGTCTCCAGGCAATCGTGGTGTACCAGTTTTCCTTCGTTTTCACTGAGGAAAGAAGCTGGGTTGACAATGTTAGTTACCATCTCTACATCATCTTCTTCCACCATGATGGCTTGATATTTCAGAAGTCTTTGTGGGGAAAGCCAGTGCCTGCTTTTCACCTCTAGTACCGCAGACACTGTGTGCGACACTAGTATGATCATTTTCTAGCCCTTGAGTGCTTCTTGGATGTTTAGTACGACTGCTGCACGGCCCTGAGGCATCCAGGCCATCCTTCAGCTGCTGAGTCCAATTGCTTAGAAAAATAAATAACCGCTCAACAGTACGGGCCCAAGTCCTGTGCTAGTATCCTTAAGGCGATTCCTTGTTTCTCAAAGGAAGAAAGAACGGTTTACTCATGTCTGGGAGTCCTAAGGCTGGTGCCGACATCAGGGCGTTTTCTTTTTTGTGGAAGGCTAGAGTGGCTTCCTTTGTCCACTAAAGATTCTTGTCTTTTACGATTAGCGTATATAGAGGCTGAACAATTAGTCCATGATTGTAGATCCACAATCTACACCATCCTGTCTTACCGTCCAGGCCACACAGGCCTCTTCTGTCTGGGTAGCTATTAGGATGTCATTAGGGTGTGACTGTTCTTAAATCCCTGAGGCATCACCGTCCACGTGAGCTGGGTTTTGCACCCACTCTAGGGCTTTCCCATTCAAATGCAAAGATTTTCTGTCTGGTTTCGTGGAGAGGGAGGCAAAAGAAAACATCCTTCAAATCTAGAACTGTAAACCAAG
>NW_026641479.1:0-7173 GCF_028554395.1 Pezoporus wallicus | reverse complement strand
GTCTGTGGGGTGCTATGGGGTCTCTGTGGGGCGCTATGGGCTCTCTATGGGGGTCTGTCTGTGGGGTGTGGGGTGCTATGGGGTCTCTGGGGGTGGGGGTGCTATGGGGTCTCTCTATGGGGGTCTGTGGGGCGCTATGGGGTCTCTATGGGGGTCTGTGGGGTGCTATGGGGTCTCTATGGGGGTCTGTGGGGTGCTATGGGGTCTCTGTGGGGTGCTATGGGGTCTCTATGGGGGTCTATGGGGTGCTATGGGGTCTCTATGGGGCGCTATGGGGTCTCTGTGGCGGTCTGTGGGGTGCTATGGGGTCTCTATGGGGTCTCTATGGGGGTCTGTGGGGCGCTATGGGGTCTCTATGGGGTCTGTGGGGCGCTATGGGGTCTCTATGGGGTGCTATGGGGTCTCTATGGGGGTCTGTGGGGCTCTATGGGGTCTCTATGGGGTGCTGTGGCGTCTCTGTGGGGTGCTATGGGGTCTCTATGGGGGTCTATGGGGTGCTATGGGGTCTCTATGGGGCGCTATGGGGTCTCTATGGGGCACTGTGGGGCGCTATGGGGTCTCTATGGGGCGCTATGGGGGGTCCGTGGGGTGCTATGGGGTCTCTATGGGGGTCTGTGGGGCGCTATGGGGTCTCTCTGGGGGCGTCTGGGGTCTCTATGGGGTGCTATGGGGTCTCTGTAGGGTGCTATGGGGTCTCTATGGGGTTCTATGGGGTGCTATGGGGTCTCTATGGGGGTCTATGGGGCGCTATGGGGTCTGTATCGGGTCTCTATGGGGGGTCTGTGGGGTCTCTATGGGGTGCTATGGGGTCTCTATGGGGGTCTATGGGGCGCTATGGGGTCTCTGTGGGGCTCTGGGGGGGTCTGTGGGGTCTCTATGGGGTGCTATGGGGTCTCTGTGGGGGTCTGTGGGGCGCTATGGGGTCTCTATGGGGCGCTGTGGGGTCTCTATGGGGTCTGTGGGGGTTTATGGGGTCTCTGTGGGGCGCTATGGGGTCTCTATGGGGGTCTGCGGTGGGTCTGTGGGGCACTATGGGGTCTCTGTGGGGGTCTGTGGGGCGCTATGGGGTCTCTATGGGGCACTATGGGGTCTCTATGGGGTCTCTATGGGGCGCTATGGGGTCTCTGGGGGTCTGTGGGGTGCTGTGGGGTCTCTGTGGGGGTCTGTGGGGCGCTATGGGGTCCCTATGGGGTGCTGTGGGGCGCTATGGGGTGCTGTGGGGCTCTATGGGGTCTCTATGGGGCTCTTGGGGGGGGTTGTGGGGGTCTATGAGGCTCTATGGGGCTCTGGGGGGTCTCGGGTCTCTGCGGGGGTCTATGAGGCTGTATGGGGTTTCTATGGGGGTCTATGGGGCTCGGGGGGGGTCTATGGGGTCTCTATGGGGCTCTGGGGGGGGTCTGTGGGCTCTCTATGGGGATCAGTGGGGCTCTATGGGGGTCTATGAGCCTCTATGGGGCCCTGGGGGGGGGGGGGGTATGGGGATCTGTGGGGGTCTATGAGGCTCTATGGGTCTCTATGGGGTCTCTATGGGTCTCCGTGGGGCTCTATGGCATCTCTATGGGTCTCTATGGGTCTCTATGGGTCTCTATGGGTCGCTATGGGTCGCTATGGGTCTCTATGGGTCGCTATGGGTCTCTATGGGTCTCTGTGGGTCTCTATGGGTCGCTATGGGTCGCTATGGCATCTCTATGGGTCGCTATGGGTCGCTGTGGGTCGCTATGGGTCGCTATGGGTCGCTATGGGTCTCTATGGGTCGCTATGGGTCTCTATGGGTCTCTATGGGTCGCTGTGGGTCGTTATGGGTCTCTATGGGTCTCTATGGGTCGCTATGGGTCTCTATGGGTCGCTATGGGTCTCTATGGGTCTCTATGGGTCGCTATGGGTCGCTATGGCATCTCTATGGGTCGCTATGGGTCTCTATGGGTCGCTATGGGTCGCTATGGCATCTCTATGGGTCGCTATGGGTCTCTATGGGTCGGGTCGCTATGGGTCGCTATGGCATCTCTATGGGTCGCTATGGGTCTCTATGGGTCGCTGTGGGTCGCTATGGGTCTCTATGGGTCTCTATGGGTCTCTATGGGTCGCTATGGGTCGCTATGGCATCTCTATGGGTCGCTATGGGTCTCTATGGGTCGCTGTGGGTCGCTATGGGTCTCTATGGGTCTCTATGGGTCTCTATGGGTCGCTATGGGTCTCTGTCCCCCCAGATGTCCTGGGCAATGCCTACGTCTCGCTCTTCTTCGCTGGGGGGCAGAGCCCCGAGGCCGCGCGCCGGGCCCTGGGCGCCTACGCACAGGCCGTATGTGGGGCACAGGGGGTCGCTATGGGGCTGGGGGGGGCTCCTATGGGGCAGAGGGAGGTGCTATGGGGCTGTGAGGCCTTTGGAGTGTTCCTATAGTGCAGGGCTGTGGGGGTTTCTATGGGGCAGAGGAGTCCCTATAAGGCAGGGGGGTTCCTATGGGGTGTTGCTATGGGGAAGGGAAGTCCCTATAGGGTCTCTGTGGGGTGGCGCTATGGGGCAGAAGGTGGTTATGGGGCAGGGTGGTGCCTGTGGGTTGTTGTTATGGGGCGGAGGGCTCTCTGTAGGGCAGGGAGGTCCCTGTGGGGTGTCGCTGTGGGGCCGGGGGGTCCCTTGGGGGTGTTGCTATGGGGCAAGGGGCTCTCTATGGGGCAGGGGGTTCCCTATGGGGTGTCGCTATGGGGCACAGGGCTCTCTGTAGGGCAGGGGGGACCCTATGGCATGTCGCTATGGGGCAGAGGGCTCTCTCTGGGGCAGGGGGGACCCTATGGGATGTCGCTATGGGGCAGAGGGCTCTCTGGGGCAGGGGGGGGGTATGGGGCAGAGGGCTTGCTATGGGGCAGGATGGTCCCTATGGGGTGTCGCTATGGGGCAGAGGGCTCGCTATGGGGCAGAGGGCTTTCTGTGGTGCAGGAAGGTCCCTATGGGGTGTCGCTATGGGGCAGAGGGCTCACTATGGGGCAGAGGGCTCTCTATGGGGCAGGAAGGTCCCTATGGGGTGTTGCTATGGGGCAGAGGGCTCTCTATGGGGCAGGAAGGTCCCTATGGGGTGTTGCTATGGGGCAGAGGGCTCGCTATGGGGCAGAGGGCCCTCTATGGGGCAGGAAGGTCCCTATGGGGTGTCGCTATGGGGCAGAGGGCTCGCTATGGGGCAGGAAGGTCCCTATGGGGTGTCGCTATGGGGCAGAGGGCTCGCTATGGGGCAGAGGGCTCTCTATGGGGCAGGAAGGTCCCTATGGGGTGTTGCTATGGGGCAGAGGGCTCTCTATGGGGCAGGAAGGTCCCTATGGGGTGTTGCTATGGGGCAGAGGGCTCTCTATGGGGCAGGAAGGTCCCTATGGGGTGTCGCTATGGGGCAGAGGGCTCTCTATGGGGCAGGAAGGTCCCTATGGGGTGTCGCTATGGGGCAGAGGGCTCTCTATGGGGCAGGAAGGTCCCTATGGGGTGTCGCTATGGGGCAGAGGGCTCTCTATGGGGCGCTCCCAGCCAATGACCCTGCCCCATAGGAGCGCGTGGACCCGGAAGCAGCCAATAACCCGGACCTGCACCTCAACCGCGCCACCGTGAGTCAGCCAATGGGGCGCAGGGGGGCGGAGCTTGGGTGCTTGAGGGGTCCAATGGGGTGCAAGGACCCAGCTTGGGGGGGGCGTGGCCTCCCTAAAACATTCCTATTGGCTCCTTAAGGGCCTATGGGGGGGGAGAGGAGGCGTGGATGGGGGGGGGGAATTTCCATATAAGGCAGTCCAATGGGCGTGGCCACCACCGCAGCCCCCCAATAGGATCGCTCTTTGTCCTCCCGGGGGGGCGTGGCCAATGTATGTAAGCGGCCAGCCAATGAGAGCGCAGGCCGGAAGCGCGGCAGCCAATGGGGTGAAGGCGCTTTGACATCCGCGCCAGCAGGGGGCGCCATAATGCGGGCGCTGGCTCAGGAGCGCGGGGGGGAGTCTTAGCCAATGGGAAGCGGCCTTAAAGGGGATGCAGCCAATCAGGAGCGGGCTTTGAAGGGGGCAGCAGCCAATGGGGTGAAGGCGCTTTGACATCCGCGCCAGCAGGGGGCGCCATAATGCGGGCGCTGGCTCAGGAGCGCGGGGGGGAGTCTTAGCCAATGGGAAGCGGCGTTGAAGGGGAAGGAAAGGGTTGCAGCCAATCAGGAGCGGGCTTTGAAGGGGCAGCAGCCAATGGGGTGAAGGCGCTTTGACATCCGCGCCAGCAGGGGGCGCCATAATGCGGGCGCTGGCTCAGGAGCGCGGGGGGGAGTCTTAGCCAATGGGAAGCGGCGTTGAAGGGGAAGGGAAGGGTTGCAGCCAATCAGGAGCGGGCTCTGAAGGGGGCGGCAGCCAATGGGGTGAAGGCGCTTTGACATCCGCGCCAGCAGGGGGCGCCATAATGCGGGCGCTGGCTCAGGAGCGCGGGGGGGAGTCTTAGCCAATGGGAAGCGGCGTTAAAGGGGAAGGAAAAGGGTTGCAGCCAATCAGGAGCGGGCTTTGAAGGGGCGGCAGCCAATGGGAGGCGCTGTTCCAGCTGCTGCAGTACGAGGAGCGCTATGGGGCGGCGCTGGAGGGGCTGAGCAGGGCGGGGGCGTTGGCGCCCGGGTGGGCGGAGCCTCGGCGTCGCCACGCCCAGCTCGTGGACTTCCTGTCCCGCCTCTGCGCCGCGCTGGCCAATCGGGTGAGAGGGGCGGGGTTGATGCCGGGGGGGGGGGTAATGGGGGGCAATGGGTTCAGTGGGGCACAATGGGGGTGAATGGGGCTCAATGGGCTCGATGGGGCTCAATGGGGGTCAGTGGGTTCAATGGGTTCTATGGGGCTGAAGGGATTCTATGGGGCTCTATGGGGCTCAATGGTTTCTATGGGGCTCAGTGGGGCTCATTGGATTCAGTGGGGTTCAATGGGGCTCAATGGATTCAGTGGGGTTCAATGGGGCTCAGTGGGACTCAATGGATTCTATGGGGCTCAGTGGGGGTCAATGGGTTCGATGGGGCTCTATGGGGCTCAATGGGGCTCATTGGGGCTCAATGTGTTCAGTGGGGTTCTCTGGGGCTCAGTGGATTCAATGGGCATCAGTGGGGCTCAATGGGGTTCTATGGGGCTCAGTGGGGCTCAATGGGTTCTATGGGGCTCAATGGGGGCCAATGGGACTAAATGGATTCTATGGGGCTCAATGGATTCTATGGGGCTCAATGGGACTCAATGGGTTCAATGGGGTTCAGTGGGGCTCTATGGGGCTCAATGGATTCTATGGGGCTCAATGGGGGTCAATGGGTTCGATGGGGCTCTATGGGCTGAAGGGATTCTATGGGGCTCATTGGGGCTCAATGGGTTCAGTGGGGCTCTATGGGGCTCAATGGATTCAATGGGCATCAGTGGGGCTCAATGGGGTTCTATGGGGCTCAGTGGGGCTCAATGGGTTCTATGGGGCTCAATGGGGGTCAGTGGGACTAAATGGATTCTATGGGGCTCAATGGGGGTCAATGGGTTCGATGGGGCTCTATGGGCTGAAGGGATTCTATGGGGCTCTATGGGGCTCAATGGATTCAATGGGCATCAGTGGGGCTCAATGGGGTTCTATGGGGCTCAGTGGGGCTCAATGGGTTCTATGGGGCTCAATGGGGGTCAGTGGGACTAAATGGATTCTATGGGGCTCAATGGATTCTAGGGGGCTCAATGGATTCTATGGAGCTCTATGGGGCCCAGTGGGGGTCAATGGGACTCAATGGATTCTATGGGGCTCAATGGGGGTCAGTGGGACTCAATGGATTCTATGGGGCTCAATAGGGGTCAATGGGACTCAATGGATTCTATGGGGCTCTATGTGGGTCAATGGGTTCGATGGGGCTCTATGGGCTGAAGGGATTCTATGGGGCTCAATGGGGCTCATTGGGGCTCAATGGGTTCAGTGGGGCTCTATGGGGCTCAATGGATTCGATGGGCATCAGTGGGGCTCAATGGGGTTCTATGGGGCTCAGTGGGCCTCAATGGATTCTATGGGGCTCAGTGGGACTCAGTGGGGCTCAATGGGGGTCAATGGGACTCAATGGATTCTATGGGGCTCAATGGGGGTCAATGGGACTCAATGGATTCTATGGGGCTCTATGGGGTTCTATGGGTCTCAATGGGGTTCTATGGGTCTCAATGGGGTTCTATGGGGCTCAGTGGGGTTCTATGGGTCTCAATGGGGTTCTATGGGGCTCAGTGGGGTTCTATGGGTCTCTATGGGGTTCTATGGGTCTCAATGGGGTTCTATGGGTCTCAATGGGGTTCTATGGGTCTCAATGGGGTTCTATGGGTCTCAATGGGTCTCTCTCCCCCCCCCCCAATTCCCAGCCCCCTTCCCGTGGGAAGCGGCGCCGGAGCCGCCCGGACCCCCCCCAAGCCCCGCCCCCTTCCCCCCCTTCCCCCCCGCTGCCCCCTTCCCTAAGCCCCGCCCCCTTGAGCGAGCTCCGCCCCGGGCCCAACCCCCGCCGCGCTCTGATTGGCCGCGTCCTCTTCACCTGCGCCCCGGAGGGGCGGGGTCCCATAGTAAGCCCCGCCCCCTTTTACCCCCCTCACGTGACCCATTCCCCCCCCCCCCCCCATAAGGGGTGGGGGTGAAGGAGGCGCTGACGTCACACCCCCCCCCCCCCCCCCCAATAGCACGCTGGGATTGGCTGACGGAGCAGGGGCGTGGCCGCCGTCACCGTCTACAACGCGGCTCCTGATTGGACGGTGGCCGTGGGCGACAACGTGGCCGTGCCCCGGCCCTGCCTCAAGCAGCACCTGCACCAGCACCAAGGGCAGGTCAGTGGGGTGCTATGGGGTGTCTATGGGGTGTCTATGGGGGGTCTATGGGGGGTCTATGGGGGTCTATGGGGTGTCTATGGGGCGCTATGGGGTGTCTATGGGGCACTATGGGCTTTATGGGGCGCTATGGGGTGTCTATGGGGTGTCTATGGGGTGTCTATGGGGCACTATGGGGGTTCTGTGGGGTGCTATGGGGTGTCTATGGGGTCTATGAGGCTCTATGGGGTCTTTATGGGGGCTCTATGGGGGCTCTGTGAGGGCTCTGGGTCTCTATGGGGCTCTGTGGGGTCTTTATGGGGTCTATGGGGGTGCTATGGGGTCTTTATGGGGGCTCTGTGGGGCTCTATGGGGGCTCTATGGGGTCTTCATGGGGCT